>NW_026975074.1:1200000-1500000 GCF_030014295.1 Loxodonta africana
CTGACTAGTCCAGCTTACTAGTCTAGGCTTCTACTCTAGCCTTCTCTTGTCTACTCTAATGTAGTCTACTTGCATCTACCCTAGTCTTCCTATCATAAACTACCCTACCCTAACCTATTCTAATCGATTCCATTTGATTCGATTCAAAGCATTTCGATGCGACCGGACACCATCACGCTTGAGTCGGCTCGATTCCGCAACATCAGCGCGATTCAGCTCGATTTGGCTCGAATCGCTTCAATTCAGCTCGTTTCCACTCGGTTCAGCCTTATTCGGCCCTATTTGGCTCGATTCGACTCTTTTGTACTCTATTTGTCTCTGTTCGACTCCATTTGACTCCACTCTTCTCCATTCTACGCTATTCTGTTCTACTCTACCCTACGATACTCTAATCTATTCGATTGGATGCGATTCGAAGCAATTCGGTGTGATTCATCTCGTTTTGTTTCCATTTGACTCGATTCGGCCAGAATTGGCTCTATTCAGCTATATCCTGCACTCTTTGACTCTATTTGACTCAATTCTACTCTGCTCTACTCTTGTCTGCTTTACTCTCTCTACTCTACCCTACTGTACTATATTCTATTCTGTACTATTCTGTTCTATTCTACCCACCCGCCCCTCCCCTCCCCTTCCCTAATCTATTTGATTAGATTCGATGTGACGTATTTCCACGCGATTTGACGCGATTAGGCTTGAATCAGCTCGATTCAGTTCGAATCGGCTCTATTCGGCCCGACTTGGCTCCATTTCACTCCATTCGGCTCGATTAGGCTCGAATTCCATCGATTCTGCTGGATTCTGCTCAATTAGGCCTTATTTGGGCCTATTCGGCCCTATTCTGCTCTATTAGACTCTTTTGTACTCTGTTCATATCTATCCGTCTCTATTGGACTCCGTTCAACTCCATTCCTCACTATTTTCCTCTCTTCTATTCTACCCTTCCCTACCCTAATCTCTTCTAATCGATTCGATTTGATTTGACGCGATTCGAAGCAACCGGACGTGATTCGTCTCGTTTTGTCTCCACTCGGCTCAATTCGGCTATGTTCTCTCTCTTTGACTCTATTCTATTCTGTTGTATTCTTTCTGTTCTGTTCTATTCTCTCCTATTCTGTTGTACTCTATTCTATTCTACCCTACCCGACCCAACGGCACCCCACCCGAACCTACCCTACTTTAATCTATTGGATTCAATTCGATTCCGTGCAAAGCGATTTGATAGGACTTGACTGGATTCGGCAAATCTGAAGGGATTTGATGAGATTCCATGCGACTCGACGTGATTCAGTAGGATTCTCTGAGGTTTGACGCAATTCGAAGTTATTCGACGTGATTCGATGGGATTCGACACGATATGAAGCGATTTGACCTTGTTTGATTCAAAACGCTGTGACTCGACTCGATTCGACCTGATTCGATTCGACGCTGTTCGGTGACAGTCAGTGCGATTCTGCTTGATTCCACTCGATTAGGTGTGATTCGGCAGTATACAGCTCTTTTCGGCTGTATTCAGCTCCATTCGTCTCTATTCAGCTTATTCGGCTCTATTCGACTGTATTCGACTCTACTCTTTTCCACTCGATTCTGTTCCTTCTATTCTGTTCTAATCTCTTCTATTCCACTCTACTCTGTTCTATTCTCCCCACCCCTCCCCTTCTCTAATCTATACGTCTCGATTGGATTTGACGCGTTGAACGCGATTCCAGGCGATGAAGCTTGAATCGGCTCGATTCGGCTCGATTTGGCTCTATTCGGCTCAGTTAGGCTCCATGCAGCTTGTTTTGGCTTGAATCGCTTCGAATCTGCTCGATTTGGCCTTCTTCGGCCCTATTCTGCTCTATTCGACTCTCTTCTACTCTATTCGTTTCTACTTGACTCCATTCTACTCCATTCTATTCATTCCACACTATTCTACTCTATTCTGCTCTACCCTACCCAACACCACTCTAATTTACTCTACTTGCTTCTACACGATTCCTCTCATTTTGTCTGCATTTGGCTCTATTCAGCTCTATTCTACTCTACTCTATTGTATTGTTTCTACTCTGTTCTGTACTATTCTACTCTATTCTACCCTACCCTATGCTACCCAACTCTAAGGTATTGTAATCCACTTGATTGGATTTGATTCAACCCATTTCAACGTGATTCGTCTCGATTTGGCTCTGTTCAAATCTATTCTACTCTACTCTATTCCCCTCTACTCTACTCTAGCCTACTCTTTTCTGTATTCGTTCTGTGTTGTTCTGTTCTATTTTGTTGTGTTCTGTTCTGTTTTATTCTATTCTACTCTATTCTACCCTACTCTAGCCTACCCGAACCTCCCCTACTCTAGTCTATTCAATTGAATTCGAGAAACTTTGACGCGACTAGGGGCCGCATCGGTGTGATTCATGTCCATTCGGCTCCATTTGTCTCGAATAGTGTCGATTCAGCTCGATTAGGCTCGATTTGGCTCCGTTAGGCTCGATTCACTGGATTCGGCTCGATTTCTCTCGGTTCAGCTCGATTTGGCCCTCTTTGGCCCTCTTCGGCTCTCTTCAGCTCTTTTCTACTCTACTCGATTCCATTGCACACCATTCTACTCCATTCTACGCTCTTCTACTATTCCCTACTGTAATTGATTCGATGGGATTCGACGCCATTCGACGCGATTTGTCTCGTTTCGTCTCCATTCAGCTTGATTCGACTCTGTTCTACTCTACTCTATTCTACTCTACACTATTCTGCTCTGCTCTACCCTTTTCTACTCTATTCTATTGTATCCTTTCCATTCTCTTCTACTGTGTTCAAGTCTACTCTATTCCATCCTACCCTAATCTAATCTATTCTACTGGATTCGATTCCACGCATCTCCATGCGATTCGGCTCAAATCGGCTCCTTTCCACTCCATTCATCCCCAATCGGCTCAAATCGGTTCGATTCAGCTCTAATCGGCTCCATTCGGCTCTAGTCAGCTCGAATAGGCTCTATTCAGCTCTATTCGGCTCTATTAGACTCTACTCAACTCTATTATCTCTTTTCGACTCCACTCGACTCCATGCTACACCATTCTACTCCATCCTAAACTATTCTCTACTGTATTGTATTGTACTCTACCCTACTCTAGTCTATTCTAATTGATTGGATTGGATTGGATTGGAATTGATCAGATTCAATGCAATTCGACGGGATTCAACGCGATACGGCACGATTCCACGGGATTCGGCGTGATTCATCTTGGTTTCTATCCATTTAGCTCTTTTGGGCTCTATTTGGCCCTATTCGACAATGTTCGACTCTGCTCTACTCTACTCTTCTATACTCTGCTCGTCTCGACTCTATTCTTTCAGTTCTGTTCTGTTCTGTTCTACTGCACTCTATTCTACCCTACCCTACCCTAACTTAGCCTACTGTAATCTGTTCTATGCTATTCGACACACTTGAATGGGATTCGACCTGATTCGGGTCATATCGGCTCGATTCATCTCCTTTCTGCTCCATTAAACTCGATTCGGTTCTATTCGGCTCTTTTCCACTCTATTCGGCTCTTTTTGGCAGTATTCGACTCTATTTGACTCTAGTCTACTCGATTCTTTCTGTTCTGTTCTATTCTACTCTATTCTATTCTTCTCTACCCTACCCTAACCTTACCTTCCCCACACTAATCTATTTGATTCGATTCGACACGTTTCAAACGACTCGACATGATTCATCTCGATTCACCTTGAATTTGGTCAATTCGGCTGTATTCAGCTCTGTTTGGCTCTTTTCGGCTCTCTTCAGCTCAATTTGACTCTATTCTACTGGACCCGACTCTACTTAATTCTATTCTCTTCTTTCTATTGTGTTGTGTTGTGTTGTGTTGTGTTGTAGTCTAGCCTCTCCTGCCGTACCCTCCTCTACTCTAATCTATTCGATTCAACGCATTTCGACGCGATTCCATGTGATTAGGCTTGAATCGGCTCGATTTAGCTCTATTTGGCTTGAATTGGGTCAATTCGTCTCGATTCTGCTCAATTCAGCATAATTAGGCTCGAGTGAATCTTATTCAGCCCTGCTCAGCTCTACTCAACCCTTTCTACTTTATTTGTCTCTATTTGGCTCCATTCAACTCCCTTCCACACCACTCTACTCTTTTCTACTCTATTCTATTCTGTTCTACCCTACCCTACTCTAATCTATTCTAATCGATTCGATTCATCACGATTTGTCTCCTTTCCTCTCCATTCGAATCGATTCGGCTTGAATTGGATCTATTCATCTATATTCTGCACTACCCGACTCTGACTATTCCACTCTACTCAACTCTACTCCATTCTACTCTTGGTATTCTCTTCTGTTCTACTCTATTCTATTCTTCTGTGCCCTTCCCTACTGAATCCCAGTCTAACCTACACTACTCTAATCTATTCAATTTAATTCGATTCCATTCAGTTTGACACCATTCGACCCGATTTGAGACAATTCGACGGGATTCGGTGAGATTCCGCGAGATTTGATGCGTTTTGGTGGGATTTGATGGAATTCGACGAGATCCGATGCAATAGGATGCAATTAAGTGTGTTTTGGCTCGATTTTGCTGGGTTCAGTTTGTCTCTATTTGGCTCGTTTCAGCTCCACTAGGCTCCATTCATCCCGAATCTGGTCGACTCGACTCGATTCTGCTCATTTTGGCCATATGTGGTCCTATTCAGCGTTATTCGGCTCTATTCAACTCTTTTCTACTCTCTGCATCTGTGTTCGAATCCATTTGACTCCATTCCACACCATTCTATTCCATTCTACACTACTGTATTCTACAAAACCCTCCCCCACCCTAGCCTATCCTAATCTAGTCTGCTCTTTTCTAGTCTCCTTTTCTATTTTCTCGATTCCATCCTATGCTACTCTACCATACCCTACACTAAGCTAACCTACCCTGACCTATGCTGTTCTATTCTATTTCCTTCTATTTTCTCTGTTCCACCGTATGCTTCCCTACCCTATGCTACCCCACCGTACCATACTCTACTACTTAGGGTTACTCAATAAGGGTCCTAATTAAGGGGAGTAGTTCGGGCAAGGGTACTCCTTAAGGCAAGGGTACTAGTTCAGGCTACTACTTATGGGCAGGGCACTAGTTAAGGCCAGGCTACTAGTTAAGGCATGGGTACTTGTTGAGGGTACTGGTTAAGGCAAGGGTACCAGTTCAGGCTACTTGTTAAGGACATACTACTAGTGAAGGCAAGGGTACTAGTGAAGACTACTGGTTAAGGCAAGGGTACTTGTTAGGACTACTAGTTAAGGCAAGGGTACTAGATTAGGCTAAGAGTTCAGGCAAGGGTACTCGTTCAGCTTACTGACTTAGGGTACTATTCAAGACTAGTTGTCTAGGCTACTGCTCTATGCCACTAGTCTAGCTGACTAGTCCAGCTTACTAGTCTAGGCTTCTACTCTAGCCTTCTCTTGTCTACTCTAATGTAGTCTACTTGCATCTACCCTAGTCTTCCTATCATAAACTACCCTACCCTAACCTATTCTAATCGATTCCATTTGATTCGATTCAAAGCATTTCGATGCGACCGGACACCATCACGCTTGAGTCGGCTCGATTCCGCAACATCAGCTCGATTCAGCTCGATTTGGCTCGAATCGCTTCAATTCAGCTCGTTTCCACTCGGTTCAGCCTTATTCGGCCCTATTTGGCTCGATTCGACTCTTTTCTACTCTATTTGTCTCTGTTCGACTCCATTTGACTCCACTCTTCTCCATTCTACGCTATTCTGTTCTACTCTACCCTACGATACTCTAATCTATTCGATTGGATGCGATTCGAAGCAATTCGGTGTGATTCATCTCGTTTTGTTTCCATTTGACTCGATTCGGCCAGAATTGGCTCTATTCAGCTATATCCTGCACTCTTTGACTCTATTTGACTCAATTCTACTCTGCTCTACTCTTGTCTGCTTTACTCTCTCTACTCTACCCTACTGTACTATATTCTATTCTGTACTATTCTGTTCTATTCTACCCACCCGCCCCTCCCCTACCCTTCCCTAATCTATTTGATTAGATTCGATGTGACGTATTTCCACGCGATTTGACGCGATTAGGCTTGAATCAGCTCGATTCAGTTCGAATCGGCTCTATTCGGCCCGACTTGGCTCCATTTCACTCCATTCGGCTCGATTAGGCTCGAATTCCATCGATTCTGCTGGATTCTGCTCAATTAGGCCTTATTTGGGCCTATTCGGCCCTATTCTGCTCTATTAGACTCTTTTGTACTCTGTTCATATCTATCCGTCTCTATTGGACTCCGTTCAACTCCATTCCTCACTATTTTCCTCTCTTCTATTCTACCCTTCCCTACCCTAATCTCTTCTAATCGATTCGATTTGATTTGACGCGATTCGAAGCAACCGGACGTGATTCGTCTCGTTTTGTCTCCACTCGGCTCAATTCGGCTATGTTCTCTCTCTTTGACTCTATTCTATTCTGTTGTATTCTTTCTGTTCTGTTCTATTCTCTCCTATTCTGTTGTACTCTATTCTATTCTACCCTACCCGACCCAACGGCACCCCACCCGAACCTACCCTACTTTAATCTATTGGATTCAATTCGATTCCGTGCAAAGCGATTTGATAGGACTTGACTGGATTCGGCAAATCTGAAGGGATTTGATGAGATTCCATGCGACTCGACGTGATTCAGTAGGATTCTCTGAGGTTTGACGCAATTCGAAGTTATTCGACGTGATTCGATGGGATTCGACACGATATGAAGCGATTTGACCTTGTTTGATTCAAAACGATGTGACTCGACTCGATTCGACCTGATTCGATTCGACGCTGTTCGGTGACAGTCAGTGCGATTCTGCTTGATTCCACTCGATTAGGTGTGATTCGGCAGTATACAGCTCTTTTCGGCTGTATTCAGCTCCATTCGTCTCTATTCAGCTTATTCGGCTCTATTCGACTGTATTCGACTCTACTCTTTTCCACTCGATTCTGTTCCTTCTATTCTGTTCTAATCTCTTCTATTCCACTCTACTCTGTTCTATTCTCCCCTCCCCTCCCCTTCTCTAATCTATACGTCTCGATTGGATTTGACGCGTTGAACGCGATTCCAGGCGATGAAGCTTGAATCGGCTCGATTCGGCTCGATTTGGCTCTATTCGGCTCAGTTAGGCTCCATTCAGCTTGTTTTGGCTTGAATCGCTTCGAATCTGCTCGATTTGGCCTTCTTCGGCCCTATTCTGCTCTATTCGACTCTCTTCTACTCTATTCGTTTCTACTTGACTCCATTCTACTCCATTCTATTCATTCCACACTATTCTACTCTATTCTGCTCTACCCTACCCAACACCACTCTAATTTACTCTACTTGCTTCTACACGATTCCTCTCATTTTGTCTGCATTTGGCTCTATTCAGCTCTATTCTACTCTACTCTATTGTATTGTTTCTACTCTGTTCTGTACTATTCTACTCTATTCTACCCTACCCTATGCTACCCAACTCTAAGGTATTGTAATCCACTTGACTGGATTTGATTCAACCCATTTCAACGTGATTCGTCTCGATTTGGCTCTGTTCAAATCTATTCTACTCTACTCTATTCCCCTCTACTCTACTCTAGCCTACTCTTTTCTGTATTCGTTCTGTGTTGTTCTGTTCTATTTTGTTGTGTTCTGTTCTGTTTTATTCTATTCTACTCTATTCTACCCTACTCTAGCCTACCCGAACCTCCCCTACTCTAGTCTATTCAATTGAATTCGAGAAACTTTGACGCGACTAGGGGCCGCATCGGTGTGATTCATGTCCATTCGGCTCCATTTGTCTCGAATAGTGTCGATTCAGCTCGATTAGGCTCGATTTGGCTCCGTTAGGCTCGATTCACTGGATTCGGCTCGATTTCTCTCGGTTCAGCTCGATTTGGCCCTCTTTGGCCCTCTTCGGCTCTCTTCAGCTCTTTTCTACTCTACTCGATTCCATTGCACACCATTCTACTCCATTCTACGCTCTTCTACTATTCCCTACTGTAATTGATTCGATGGGATTCGACGCCATTCGACGCGATTTGTCTCGTTTCGTCTCCATTCAGCTTGATTCGACTCTGTTCTACTCTACTCTATTCTACTCTACACTATTCTGCTCTGCTCTACCCTTTTCTACTCTATTCTATTGTATCCTTTCCATTCTCTTCTACTGTGTTCAAGTCTACTCTATTCCATCCTACCCTAATCTAATCTATTCTACTGGATTCGATTCCACGCATCTCCATGCGATTCGGCTCAAATCGGCTCCTTTCCACTCCATTCATCCCCAATCGGCTCAAATCGGTTCGATTCAGCTCTAATCGGCTCCATTCGGCTCTAGTCAGCTCGAATAGGCTCTATTCAGCTCGATTCGGCTCTATTAGACTCTACTCAACTCTATTATCTCTTTTCGACTCCACTCGACTCCATGCTACACCATTCTACTCCATCCTAAACTATTCTCTACTGTATTGTATTGTACTCTACCCTACTCTAGTCTATTCTAATTGATTGGATTGGATTGGATTGGAATTGATCAGATTCAATGCAATTCGACGGGATTCAACGCGATACGGCACGATTCCACGGGATTCGGCGTGATTCATCTTGGTTTCTATCCATTTAGCTCTTTTGGGCTCTATTTGGCCCTATTCGACAATGTTCGACTCTGCTCTACTCTACTCTTCTATACTCTGCTCGTCTCGACTCTATTCTTTCAGTTCTGTTCTGTTCTGTTCTACTGCACTCTATTCTACCCTACCCTACCCTAACTTAGCCTACTGTAATCTGTTCTATGCTATTCGACACACTTGAATGGGATTCGACCTGATTCGGGTCATATCGGCTCGATTCATCTCCTTTCTGCTCCATTAAACTCGATTCGGTTCTATTCGGCTCTTTTCCACTCTATTCGGCTCTTTTTGGCAGTATTCGACTCTATTTGACTCTAGTCTACTCGATTCTTTCTGTTCTGTTCTATTCTACTCTATTCTATTCTTCTCTACCCTACCCTAACCTTACCTTCCCCACACTAATCTATTTGATTCGATTCGACACGTTTCAAACGACTCGACATGATTCATCTCGATTCACCTTGAATTTGGTCAATTCGGCTGTATTCAGCTCTGTTTGGCTCTTTTCGGCTCTCTTCAGCTCAATTTGACTCTATTCTACTGGACCCGACTCTACTTAATTCTATTCTCTTCTTTCTATTGTGTTCTGTTGTGTTGTGTTGTAGTCTAGCCTCTCCTGCCGTACCCTCCTCTACTCTAATCTATTCGATTCAACGCATTTCGACGCGATTCCATGTGATTAGGCTTGAATCGGCTCGATTTAGCTCTATTTGGCTTGAATTGGGTCAATTCGTCTCGATTCTGCTCAATTCAGCATAATTAGGCTCGAGTGAATCTTATTCAGCCCTGCTCAGCTCTACTCAACCCTTTCTACTTTATTTGTCTCTATTTGGCTCCATTCAACTCCCTTCCACACCACTCTACTCTTTTCTACTCTATTCTATTCTGTTCTACCCTACCCTACTCTAATCTATTCTAATCGATTCGATTCATCACGATTTGTCTCCTTTCCTCTCCATTCGAATCGATTCGGCTTGAATTGGATCTATTCATCTATATTCTGCACTACCCGACTCTGACTATTCCACTCTACTCAACTCTACTCCATTCTACTCTTGGTATTCTCTTCTGTTCTACTCTATTCTATTCTTCTGTGCCCTTCCCTACTGAATCCCAGTCTAACCTACACTACTCTAATCTATTCAATTTAATTCGATTCCATTCAGTTTGACACCATTCGACCCGATTTGAGACAATTCGACGGGATTCGGTGAGATTCCGCGAGATTTGATGCGTTTTGGTGGGATTTGATGGAATTCGACGAGATCCGATGCAATAGGATGCAATTAAGTGTGTTTTGGCTCGATTTTGCTGGGTTCAGTTTGTCTCTATTTGGCTCGTTTCAGCTCCACTAGGCTCCATTCATCCCGAATCTGGTCGACTCGACTCGATTCGGCTCATTTTGGCCATATGTGGTCCTATTCAGCGTTATTCGGCTCTATTCAACTCTTTTCTACTCTCTGCATCTGTGTTCGAATCCATTTGACTCCATTCCACACCATTCTATTCCATTCTACACTACTGTATTCTACAAAACCCTCCCCCACCCTAGCCTATCCTAATCTAGTCTGCTCTTTTCTAGTCTCCTTTTCTATTTTCTCGATTCCATCCTATGCTACTCTACCATACCCTACACTAAGCTAACCTACCCTGACCTATGCTGTTCTATTCTATTTCCTTCTATTTTCTCTGTTCCACCGTATGCTTCCCTACCCTATGCTACCCCACCGTACCATACTCTACTACTTAGGGTTACTCAATAAGGGTCCTAATTAAGGGGAGTAGTTCGGGCAAGGGTACTCCTTAAGGCAAGGGTACTAGTTCAGGCTACTACTTATGGGCAGGGCACTAGTTAAGGCCAGGCTACTAGTTAAGGCATGGGTACTTGTTGAGGGTACTGGTTAAGGCAAGGGTACCAGTTCAGGCTACTTGTTAAGGACATACTACTAGTGAAGGCAAGGGTACTAGTGAAGACTACTGGTTAAGGCAAGGGTACTTGTTAGGACTACTAGTTAAGGCAAGGGTACTAGATTAGGCTAAGAGTTCAGGCAAGGGTACTCGTTCAGCTTACTGACTTAGGGTACTATTCAAGACTAGTTGTCTAGGCTACTGCTCTATGCCACTAGTCTAGCTGACTAGTCCAGCTTACTAGTCTAGGCTTCTACTCTAGCCTTCTCTTGTCTACTCTAATGTAGTCTACTTGCATCTACCCTAGTCTTCCTATCATAAACTACCCTACCCTAACCTATTCTAATCGATTCCATTTGATTCGATTCAAAGCATTTCGATGCGACCGGACACCATCACGCTTGAGTTGGCTCGATTCCGCAACATCAGCTCGATTCAGCTCGATTTGGCTCGAATCGCTTCAATTCAGCTCGTTTCCACTCGGTTCAGCCTTATTCGGCCCTATTTGGCTCGATTCGACTCTTTTCTACTCTATTTGTCTCTGTTCGACTCCATTTGACTCCACTCTTCTCCATTCTACGCTATTCTACTCTATTCTGTTCTACTCTACCCTACGATACTCTAATCTATTCGATTGGATGCGATTCGAAGCAATTCGGTGTGATTCATCTCGTTTTGTTTCCATTTGACTCGATTCGGCCAGAATTGGCTCTATTCAGCTATATCCTGCACTCTTTGACTCTATTTGACTCAATTCTACTCTGCTCTACTCTTGTCTGCTTTACTCTCTACTCTACCCTACTGTACTATATTCTATTCTGTACTATTCTGTTCTATTCTACCCACCCGCCCCTCCCCTACCCTTCCCTAATCTATTTGATTAGATTCGATGTGACGTATTTCCAAGCGATTTGACGCGATTAGGCTTGAATCAGCTCGATTCAGTTCGAATCGGCTCTATTCGGCCCGACTTGGCTCCATTTCACTCCATTCGGCTCGATTAGGCTCGAATTCCATCGATTCTGCTGGATTCTGCTCAATTAGGCCTTATTTGGGCCTATTCGGCCCTATTCTGCTCTATTAGACTCTTTTGTACTCTGTTCATATCTATCCGTCTCTATTGGACTCCGTTCAACTCCATTCCTCACTATTTTCCTCTCTTCTATTCTACCCTTCCCTACCCTAATCTCTTCTAATCGATTCGATTTGATTTGACGCGATTCGAAGCAACCGGACGTGATTCGTCTCGTTTTGTCTCCACTCGGCTCAATTCGGCTATGTTCTCTCTCTTTGACTCTATTCTATTCTGTTGTATTCTTTCTGTTCTGTTCTATTCTTTCCTATTCTGTTGTACTCTATTCTATTCTACCCTACCCGACCCAACGGCACCCCACCCGAACCTACCCTACTTTAATCTATTGGATTCAATTCGATTCCGTGCAAAGCGATTTGATAGGACTTGACTGGATTCGGCAAATCCGAAGGGATTTGATGAGATTCCATGCGACTCGACGTGATTCAGTAGGATTCTCTGAGGTTTGACGCAATTCGAAGTTATTCGACGTGATTCGATGGGATTCGACACGATATGAAGCGATTTGACCTTGTTTGATTCAAAACGATGTGACTCGACTCGATTCGACCTGATTCGATTCGACGCTGTTCGGTGACAGTCAGTGCGATTCTGCTTGATTCCGCTCGATTAGGTGTGATTCGGCAGTATACAGCTCTTTTCGGCTGTATTCAGCTCCATTCGTCTCTATTCAGCTTATTCGGCTCTATTCGACTGTATTCGACTCTACTCTTTTCCACTCGATTCTGTTCCTTCTATTCTGTTCTAATCTCTTCTATTCCACTCTACTCTGTTCTATTCTCCCCTCCCCTCCCCTTCTCTAATCTATATGTCTCGATTGGATTTGACGCGTTGAACGCGATTCCAGGCGATGAAGCTTGAATCGGCTCGATTCGGCTCGATTTGGCTCTATTCGGCTCAGTTAGGCTCCATTCAGCTTGTTTTGGCTTGAATCGCTTCGAATCTGCTCGATTTGGCCTTCTTCGGCCCTATTCTGCTCTATTCGACTCTCTTCTACTCTATTCGTTTCTACTTGACTCCATTCTACTCCATTCTATTCATTCCACACTATTCTACTCTATTCTGCTCTACCCTACCCAACACCACTCTAATTTACTCTACTTGCTTCTACACGATTCCTCTCATTTTGTCTGCATTTGGCTCTATTCAGCTCTATTCTACTCTACTCTATTGTATTGTTTCTACTCTGTTCTGTACTATTCTACTCTATTCTACCCTACCCTATGCTACCCAACTCTAAGGTATTGTAATCCACTTGATTGGATTTGATTCAACCCATTTCAACGTGATTCGTCTCGATTTGGCTCTGTTCAAATCTATTCTACTCTACTCTATTCCCCTCTACTCTACTCTAGCCTACTCTTTTCTGTATTCGTTCTGTGTTGTTCTGTTCTATTTTGTTGTGTTCTGTTCTGTTTTATTCTATTCTACTCTATTCTACCCTACTCTAGCCTACCCGAACCTCCCCTACTCTAGTCTATTCAATTGAATTCGAGAAACTTTGACGCGACTAGGGGCCGCATCGGTGTGATTCATGTCCATTCGGCTCCATTTGTCTCGAATAGTGTCGATTCAGCTCGATTAGGCTCGATTTGGCTCCGTTAGGCTCGATTCACTGGATTCGGCTCGATTTCTCTCGGTTCAGCTCGATTTGGCCCTCTTTGGCCCTCTTCGGCTCTCTTCAGCTCTTTTCTACTCTACTCGATTCCATTGCACACCATTCTACTCCATTCTACGCTCTTCTACTATTCCCTACTGTAATTGATTCGATGGGATTCGACGCCATTCGACGCGATTTGTCTCGTTTCGTCTCCATTCAGCTTGATTCGACTCTGTTCTACTCTACTCTATTCTACTCTACACTATTCTGCTCTGCTCTACCCTTTTCTACTCTATTCTATTGTATCCTTTCCATTCTCTTCTACTGTGTTCAAGTCTACTCTATTCCATCCTACCCTAATCTAATCTATTCTACTGGATTCGATTCCACGCATCTCCATGCGATTCGGCTCAAATCGGCTCCTTTCCACTCCATTCATCCCCAATCGGCTCAAATCGGTTCGATTCAGCTCTAATCGGCTCCATTCGGCTCTAGTCAGCTCGAATAGGCTCTATTCAGCTCGATTCGGCTCTATTAGACTCTACTCAACTCTATTATCTCTTTTCGACTCCACTCGACTCCATGCTACACCATTCTACTCCATCCTAAACTATTCTCTACTGTATTGTATTGTACTCTACCCTACTCTAGTCTATTCTAATTGATTGGATTGGATTGGATTGGAATTGATCAGATTCAATGCAATTCGACGGGATTCAACGCGATATGGCACGATTCCACGGGATTCGGCGTGATTCATCTTGGTTTCTATCCATTTAGCTCTTTTGGGCTCTATTTGGCCCTATTCGACAATGTTCGACTCTGCTCTACTCTACTCTTCTATACTCTGCTCGTCTCGACTCTATTCTTTCAGTTCTGTTCTGTTCTGTTCTACTGCACTCTATTCTACCCTACCCTACCCTAACTTAGCCTACTGTAATCTGTTCTATGCTATTCGACACACTTGAATGGGATTCGACCTGATTCGGGTCATATCGGCTCGATTCATCTCCTTTCTGCTCCATTAAACTCGATTCGGTTCTATTCGGCTCTTTTCCACTCTATTCGGCTCTTTTTGGCAGTATTCGACTCTATTTGACTCTAGTCTACTCGATTCTTTCTGTTCTGTTCTATTCTACTCTATTCTATTCTTCTCTACCCTACCCTAACCTTACCTTCCCCACACTAATCTATTTGATTCGATTCGACACGTTTCAAACGACTCGACATGATTCATCTCGATTCACCTTGAATTTGGTCAATTCGGCTGTATTCAGCTCTGTTTGGCTCTTTTCGGCTCTCTTCAGCTCAATTTGACTCTATTCTACTGGACCCGACTCTACTTAATTCTATTCTCTTCTTTCTATTGTGTTCTGTTGTGTTGTGTTGTAGTCTAGCCTCTCCTGCCGTACCCTCCTCTACTCTAATCTATTCGATTCAACGCATTTCGACGCGATTCCATGTGATTAGGCTTGAATCGGCTCGATTTAGCTCTATTTGGCTTGAATTGGGTCAATTCGTCTCGATTCTGCTCAATTCAGCATAATTAGGCTCGAGTGAATCTTATTCAGCCCTGCTCAGCTCTACTCAACCCTTTCTACTTTATTTGTCTCTATTTGGCTCCATTCAACTCCCTTCCACACCACTCTACTCTTTTCTACTCTATTCTATTCTGTTCTACCCTACCCTACTCTAATCTATTCTAATCGATTCGATTCATCACGATTTGTCTCCTTTCCTCTCCATTCGAATCGATTCGGCTTGAATTGGATCTATTCATCTATATTCTGCACTACCCGACTCTGACTATTCCACTCTACTCAACTCTACTCCATTCTACTCTTGGTATTCTCTTCTGTTCTACTCTATTCTATTCTTCTGTGCCCTTCCCTACTGAATCCCAGTCTAACCTACACTACTCTAATCTATTCAATTTAATTCGATTCCATTCAGTTTGACACCATTCGACCCGATTTGAGACAATTCGACGGGATTCGGTGAGATTCCGCGAGATTTGATGCGTTTTGGTGGGATTTGATGGAATTCGACGAGATCCGATGCAATAGGATGCAATTAAGTGTGTTTTGGCTCGATTTTGCTGGGTTCAGTTTGTCTCTATTTGGCTCGTTTCAGCTCCACTAGGCTCCATTCATCCCGAATCTGGTCGACTCGACTCGATTCGGCTCATTTTGGCCATATGTGGTCCTATTCAGCGTTATTCGGCTCTATTCAACTCTTTTCTACTCTCTGCATCTGTGTTCGAATCCATTTGACTCCATTCCACACCATTCTATTCCATTCTACACTACTGTATTCTACAAAACCCTCCCCCACCCTAGCCTATCCTAATCTAGTCTGCTCTTTTCTAGTCTCCTTTTCTATTTTCTCGATTCCATCCTATGCTACTCTACCATACCCTACACTAAGCTAACCTACCCTGACCTATGCTGTTCTATTCTATTTCCTTCTATTTTCTCTGTTCCACCGTATGCTTCCCTACCCTATGCTACCCCACCGTACCATACTCTACTACTTAGGGTTACTCAATAAGGGTCCTAATTAAGGGGAGTAGTTCGGGCAAGGGTACTCCTTAAGGCAAGGGTACTAGTTCAGGCTACTACTTATGGGCAGGGCACTAGTTAAGGCCAGGCTACTAGTTAAGGCATGGGTACTTGTTGAGGGTACTGGTTAAGGCAAGGGTACCAGTTCAGGCTACTTGTTAAGGACATACTACTAGTGAAGGCAAGGGTACTAGTGAAGACTACTGGTTAAGGCAAGGGTACTTGTTAGGACTACTAGTTAAGGCAAGGGTACTAGATTAGGCTAAGAGTTCAGGCAAGGGTACTCGTTCAGCTTACTGACTTAGGGTACTATTCAAGACTAGTTGTCTAGGCTACTGCTCTATGCCACTAGTCTAGCTGACTAGTCCAGCTTACTAGTCTAGGCTTCTACTCTAGCCTTCTCTTGTCTACTCTAATGTAGTCTACTTGCATCTACCCTAGTCTTCCTATCATAAACTACCCTACCCTAACCTATTCTAATCGATTCCATTTGATTCGATTCAAAGCATTTCGATGCGACCGGACACCATCACGCTTGAGTTGGCTCGATTCCGCAACATCAGCTCGATTCAGCTCGATTTGGCTCGAATCGCTTCAATTCAGCTCGTTTCCACTCGGTTCAGCCTTATTCGGCCCTATTTGGCTCGATTCGACTCTTTTCTACTCTATTTGTCTCTGTTCGACTCCATTTGACTCCACTCTTCTCCATTCTACGCTATTCTACTCTATTCTGTTCTACTCTACCCTACGATACTCTAATCTATTCGATTGGATGCGATTCGAAGCAATTCGGTGTGATTCATCTCGTTTTGTTTCCATTTGACTCGATTCGGCCAGAATTGGCTCTATTCAGCTATATCCTGCACTCTTTGACTCTATTTGACTCAATTCTACTCTGCTCTACTCTTGTCTGCTTTACTCTCTACTCTACCCTACTGTACTATATTCTATTCTGTACTATTCTGTTCTATTCTACCCACCCGCCCCTCCCCTACCCTTCCCTAATCTATTTGATTAGATTCGATGTGACGTATTTCCAAGCGATTTGACGCGATTAGGCTTGAATCAGCTCGATTCAGTTCGAATCGGCTCTATTCGGCCCGACTTGGCTCCATTTCACTCCATTCGGCTCGATTAGGCTCGAATTCCATCGATTCTGCTGGATTCTGCTCAATTAGGCCTTATTTGGGCCTATTCGGCCCTATTCTGCTCTATTAGACTCTTTTGTACTCTGTTCATATCTATCCGTCTCTATTGGACTCCGTTCAACTCCATTCCTCACTATTTTCCTCTCTTCTATTCTACCCTTCCCTACCCTAATCTCTTCTAATCGATTCGATTTGATTTGACGCGATTCGAAGCAACCGGACGTGATTCGTCTCGTTTTGTCTCCACTCGGCTCAATTCGGCTATGTTCTCTCTCTTTGACTCTATTCTATTCTGTTGTATTCTTTCTGTTCTGTTCTATTCTTTCCTATTCTGTTGTACTCTATTCTATTCTACCCTACCCGACCCAACGGCACCCCACCCGAACCTACCCTACTTTAATCTATTGGATTCAATTCGATTCCGTGCAAAGCGATTTGATAGGACTTGACTGGATTCGGCAAATCCGAAGGGATTTGATGAGATTCCATGCGACTCGACGTGATTCAGTAGGATTCTCTGAGGTTTGACGCAATTCGAAGTTATTCGACGTGATTCGATGGGATTCGACACGATATGAAGCGATTTGACCTTGTTTGATTCAAAACGATGTGACTCGACTCGATTCGACCTGATTCGATTCGACGCTGTTCGGTGACAGTCAGTGCGATTCTGCTTGATTCCGCTCGATTAGGTGTGATTCGGCAGTATACAGCTCTTTTCGGCTGTATTCAGCTCCATTCGTCTCTATTCAGCTTATTCGGCTCTATTCGACTGTATTCGACTCTACTCTTTTCCACTCGATTCTGTTCCTTCTATTCTGTTCTAATCTCTTCTATTCCACTCTACTCTGTTCTATTCTCCCCTCCCCTCCCCTTCTCTAATCTATACGTCTCGATTGGATTTGACGCGTTGAACGCGATTCCAGGCGATGAAGCTTGAATCGGCTCGATTCGGCTCGATTTGGCTCTATTCGGCTCAGTTAGGCTCCATGCAGCTTGTTTTGGCTTGAATCGCTTCGAATCTGCTCGATTTGGCCTTCTTCGGCCCTATTCTGCTCTATTCGACTCTCTTCTACTCTATTCGTTTCTACTTGACTCCATTCTACTCCATTCTATTCATTCCACACTATTCTACTCTATTCTGCTCTACCCTACCCAACACCACTCTAATTTACTCTACTTGCTTCTACACGATTCCTCTCATTTTGTCTGCATTTGGCTCTATTCAGCTCTATTCTACTCTATTGTATTGTTTCTACTCTGTTCTGTACTATTCTACTCTATTCTACCCTACCCTATGCTACCCAACTCTAAGGTATTGTAATCCACTTGATTGGATTTGATTCAACCCATTTCAACGTGATTCGTCTCGATTTGGCTCTGTTCAAATCTATTCTACTCTACTCTATTCCCCTCTACTCTACTCTAGCCTACTCTTTTCTGTATTCGTTCTGTGTTGTTCTGTTCTATTTTGTTGTGTTCTGTTCTGTTTTATTCTATTCTACTCTATTCTACCCTACTCTAGCCTACCCGAACCTCCCCTACTCTAGTCTATTCAATTGAATTCGAGAAACTTTGACGCGACTAGGGGCCGCATCGGTGTGATTCATGTCCATTCGGCTCCATTTGTCTCGAATAGTGTCGATTCAGCTCGATTAGGCTCGATTTGGCTCCGTTAGGCTCGATTCACTGGATTCGGCTCGATTTCTCTCGGTTCAGCTCGATTTGGCCCTCTTTGGCCCTCTTCGGCTCTCTTCAGCTCTTTTCTACTCTACTCGATTCCATTGCACACCATTCTACTCCATTCTACGCTCTTCTACTATTCCCTACTGTAATTGATTCGATGGGATTCGACGCCATTCGACGCGATTTGTCTCGTTTCGTCTCCATTCAGCTTGATTCGACTCTGTTCTACTCTACTCTATTCTACTCTACACTATTCTGCTCTGCTCTACCCTTTTCTACTCTATTCTATTGTATCCTTTCCATTCTCTTCTACTGTGTTCAAGTCTACTCTATTCCATCCTACCCTAATCTAATCTATTCTACTGGATTCGATTCCACGCATCTCCATGCGATTCGGCTCAAATCGGCTCCTTTCCACTCCATTCATCCCCAATCGGCTCAAATCGGTTCGATTCAGCTCTAATCGGCTCCATTCGGCTCTAGTCAGCTCGAATAGGCTCTATTCAGCTCGATTCGGCTCTATTAGACTCTACTCAACTCTATTATCTCTTTTCCACTCCACGCTACACCATTCTACTCCATCCTAAACTATTCTCTACTGTATTGTATTGTACTCTACCCTACTCTAGTCTATTCTAATTGATTGGATTGGATTGGATTGGAATTGATCAGATTCAATGCAATTCGACGGGATTCAACGCGATACGGCACGATTCCACGGGATTCGGCGTGATTCATCTTGGTTTCTATCCATTTAGCTCTTTTGGGCTCTATTTGGCCCTATTCGACAATGTTCGACTCTGCTCTACTCTACTCTTCTATACTCTGCTCGTCTCGACTCTATTCTTTCAGTTCTGTTCTGTTCTGTTCTACTGCACTCTATTCTACCCTACCCTACCCTAACTTAGCCTAGTGTAATCTGTTCTATGCTATTCGACACACTTGAATGGGATTCGACCTGATTCGGGTCATATCGGCTCGATTCATCTCCTTTCTGCTCCATTAAACTCGATTCGGTTCTATTCGGCTCTTTTCCACTCTATTCGGCTCTTTTTGGCAGTATTCGACTCTATTTGACTCTAGTCTACTCGATTCTTTCTGTTCTGTTCTATTCTACTCTATTCTATTCTTCTCTACCCTACCCTAACCTTACCTTCCCCACACTAATCTATTTGATTCGATTCGACACGTTTCAAACGACTCGACATGATTCATCTCGATTCACCTTGAATTTGGTCAATTCGGCTGTATTCAGCTCTGTTTGGCTCTTTTCGGCTCTCTTCAGCTCAATTTGACTCTATTCTACTGGACCCGACTCTACTTAATTCTATTCTCTTCTTTCTATTGTGTTGTGTTGTGTTGTGTTGTAGTCTAGCCTCTCCTGCCGTACCCTCCTCTACTCTAATCTATTCGATTCAACGCATTTTGACGCGATTCCATGTGATTAGGCTTGAATCGGCTCGATTTAGCTCTATTTGGCTTGAATTGGGTCAATTCGTCTCGATTCTGCTCAATTCAGCATAATTAGGCTCGAGTGAATCTTATTCAGCCCTGCTCAGCTCTACTCAACCCTTTCTACTTTATTTGTCTCTATTTGGCTCCATTCAACTCCCTTCCACACCACTCTACTCTTTTCTACTCTATTCTATTCTGTTCTACCCTACCCTACTCTAATCTATTCTAATCGATTCGATTCATCACGATTTGTCTCCTTTCCTCTCCATTCGAATCGATTCGGCTTGAATTGGATCTATTCATCTATATTCTGCACTACCCGACTCTGACTATTCCACTCTACTCAACTCTACTCCATTCTACTCTTGGTATTCTCTTCTGTTCTACTCTATTCTATTCTTCTGTGCCCTTCCCTACTGAATCCCAGTCTAACCTACACTACTCTAATCTATTCAATTTAATTCGATTCCATTCAGTTTGACACCATTCGACCCGATTTGAGACAATTCGACGGGATTCGGTGAGATTCCGCGAGATTTGATGCGTTTTGGTGGGATTTGATGGAATTCGACGAGATCCGATGCAATAGGATGCAATTAAGTGTGTTTTGGCTCGATTTTGCTGGGTTCAGTTTGTCTCTATTTGGCTCGTTTCAGCTCCACTAGGCTCCATTCATCCCGAATCTGGTCGACTCGACTCGATTCGGCTCATTTTGGCCATATGTGGTCCTATTCAGCGTTATTCGGCTCTATTCAACTCTTTTCTACTCTCTGCATCTGTGTTCGAATCCATTTGACTCCATTCCACACCATTCTATTCCATTCTACACTACTGTATTCTACAAAACCCTCCCCCACCCTAGCCTATCCTAATCTAGTCTGCTCTTTTCTAGTCTCCTTTTCTATTTTCTCGATTCCATCCTATGCTACTCTACCATACCCTACACTAAGCTAACCTACCCTGACCTATGCTGTTCTATTCTATTTCCTTCTATTTTCTCTGTTCCACCGTATGCTTCCCTACCCTATGCTACCCCACCGTACCATACTCTACTACTTAGGGTTACTCAATAAGGGTCCTAATTAAGGGGAGTAGTTCGGGCAAGGGTACTCCTTAAGGCAAGGGTACTAGTTCAGGCTACTACTTATGGGCAGGGCACTAGTTAAGGCCAGGCTACTAGTTAAGGCATGGGTACTTGTTGAGGGTACTGGTTAAGGCAAGGGTACCAGTTCAGGCTACTTGTTAAGGACATACTACTAGTGAAGGCAAGGGTACTAGTGAAGACTACTGGTTAAGGCAAGGGTACTTGTTAGGACTACTAGTTAAGGCAAGGGTACTAGATTAGGTTAAGAGTTCAGGCAAGGGTACTCGTTCAGCTTACTGACTTAGGGTACTATTCAAGACTAGTTGTCTAGGCTACTGCTCTATGCCACTAGTCTAGCTGACTAGTCCAGCTTACTAGTCTAGGCTTCTACTCTAGCCTTCTCTTGTCTACTCTAATGTAGTCTACTTGCATCTACCCTAGTCTTCCTATCATAAACTGCCCTACCCTAACCTATTCTAATCGATTCCATTTGATTCGATTCAAAGCATTTCGATGCGACCGGACACCATCACGCTTGAGTCGGCTCGATTCCGCAACATCAGCGCGATTCAGCTCGATTTGGCTCAAATCGCTTCAATTCAGCTCGTTTCCACTCGGTTCAGCCTTATTCGGCCCTATTTGGCTCGATTCGACTCTTTTGTACTCTATTTGTCTCTGTTCGACTCCATTTGACCATAGAGAGATAGTATTTACGCTATTCTGTTCTACTCTACCCTACGATACTCTAATCTATTCGATTGGATGCGATTCGAAGCAATTCGGTGTGATTCATCTCGTTTTGTTTCCATTTGACTCGATTCAGCCAGAATTGGCTCTATTCAGCTATATCCTGCACTCTTTGACTCTATTTGACTCAATTCTACTCTGCTCTACTCTTGTCTGCTTTACTCTCTCTACTCTACCCTACTGTACTATATTCTATTCTGTACTATTCTGTTCTATTCTACCCACCCGCCCCTCCCCTCCCCTTCCCTAATCTATTTGATTAGATTCGATGTGACGTATTTCCACGCGATTTGACGCGATTAGGCTTGAATCAGCTCGATTCAGTTCGAATCGGCTCTATTCGGCCCGACTTGGCTCCATTTCACTGCATTCGGCTCGATTAGGCTCGAATTCCATCGATTCTGCTGGATTCTGCTCAATTAGGCCTTATTTGGGCCTATTCGGCCCTATTCTGCTCTATTAGACTCTTTTGTACTCTGTTCATATCTATCCGTCTCTATTGGACTCCGTGCAACTCCATTCCTCACTATTTTCCTCTCTTCTATTCTACCCTTCCCTACCCTAATCTCTTCTAATCGATTCGATTTGATTTGACGCGATTCGAAGCAACCGGACGTGATTCGTCTCGTTTTGTCTCCACTCGGCTCAATTCGGCTATGTTCTCTCTCTTTGACTCTATTCTATTCTGTTGTATTCTTTCTGTTCTGTTCTATTCTCTTCTGTTCTGTGGTACTCTATTCTATTCTACCCTACCCGACCCAACGGCACCCCACCCGAACCTACCCTACTTTAATCTATTGGATTCAATTCGATTCCGTGCAAAGCGATTTGATAGGACTTGACTGGATTCGGCAAATCTGAAGGGATTTGATGAGATTCCATGCGACTCGACGTGATTCAGTAGGATTCTCTGAGGTTTGACGCAATTCGAAGTTATTCGACGTGATTCGATGGGATTCGACACGATATGAAGCGATTTGACCTTGTTTGATTCAAAACGATGTGACTCGACTCGATTCGACCTGATTCGATTCGACGCTGTTCGGTGACAGTCAGTGCGATTCTGCTTGATTCCACTCGATTAGGTGTGATTCGGCAGTATACAGCTCTTTTCGGCTGTATTCAGCTCCATTCGTCTCTATTCAGCTTATTCGGCTCTATTCGACTGTATTCGACTCTACTCTTTTCCACTCGATTCTGTTCCTTCTATTCTGTTCTAATCTCTTCTATTCCACTCTACTCTGTTCTATTCTCCCCTCCCCTCCCCTTCTCTAATCTATACGTCTCGATTGGATTTGACGCGTTGAACGCGATTCCAGGCGATGAAGCTTGAATCGGCTCGATTCGGCTCGATTTGGCTCTATTCGGCTCAGTTAGGCTCCATTCAGCTTGTTTTGGCTTGAATCGCTTCGAATCTGCTCGATTTGGCCTTCTTCGGCCCTATTCTGCTCTATTCGACTCTCTTCTACTCTATTCGTTTCTACTTGACTCCATTCTACTCCATTCTATTCATTCCACACTATTCTACTCTATTCTGCTCTACCCTACCCAACACCACTCTAATTTACTCTACTTGCTTCTACACGATTCCTCTCATTTTGTCTGCATTTGGCTCTATTCAGCTCTATTCTACTCTACTCTATTGTATTGTTTCTACTCTGTTCTGTACTATTCTACTCTATTCTACCCTACCCTATGCTACCCAACTCTAAGGTATTGTAATCCACTTGACTGGATTTGATTCAACCCATTTCAACGTGATTCGTCTCGATTTGGCTCTGTTCAAATCTATTCTACTCTACTCTATTCCCCTCTACTCTACTCTAGCCTACTCTTTTCTGTATTCGTTCTGTGTTGTTCTGTTCTATTTTGTTGTGTTCTGTTCTGTTTTATTCTATTCTACTCTATTCTACCCTACTCTAGCCTACCCGAACCTCCCCTACTCTAGTCTATTCAATTGAATTCGAGAAACTTTGACGCGACTAGGGGCCGCATCGGTGTGATTCATGTCCATTCGGCTCCATTTGTCTCGAATAGTGTCGATTCAGCTCGATTAGGCTCGATTTGGCTCCGTTAGGCTCGATTCACTGGATTCGGCTCGATTTCTCTCGGTTCAGCTCGATTTGGCCCTCTTTGGCCCTCTTCGGCTCTCTTCAGCTCTTTTCTACTCTACTCGATTCCATTGCACACCATTCTACTCCATTCTACGCTCTTCTACTATTCCCTACTGTAATTGATTCGATGGGATTCGACGCCATTCGACGCGATTTGTCTCGTTTCGTCTCCATTCAGCTTGATTCGACTCTGTTCTACTCTACTCTATTCTACTCTACACTATTCTGCTCTGCTCTACCCTTTTCTACTCTATTCTATTGTATCCTTTCCATTCTCTTCTACTGTGTTCAAGTCTACTCTATTCCATCCTACCCTAATCTAATCTATTCTACTGGATTCGATTCCACGCATCTCCATGCGATTCGGCTCAAATCGGCTCCTTTCCACTCCATTCATCCCCAATCGGCTCAAATCGGTTCGATTCAGCTCTAATCGGCTCCATTCGGCTCTAGTCAGCTCGAATAGGCTCTATTCAGCTCGATTCGGCTCTATTAGACTCTACTCAACTCTGTTATCTCTTTTCGACTCCACGCTACACCATTCTACTCCATCCTAAACTATTCTCTACTGTATTGTATTGTACTCTACCCTACTCTAGTCTATTCTAATTGATTGGATTGGATTGGATTGGAATTGATCAGATTCAATGCAATTCGACGGGATTCAACGCGATACGGCACGATTCCACGGGATTCGGCGTGATTCATCTTGGTTTCTATCCATTTAGCTCTTTTGGGCTCTATTTGGCCCTATTCGACAATGTTCGACTCTGCTCTACTCTACTCTTCTATACTCTGCTCGTCTCGACTCTATTCTTTCAGTTCTGTTCTGTTCTGTTCTACTGCACTCTATTCTACCCTACCCTACCCTAACTTAGCCTACTGTAATCTGTTCTATGCTATTCGACACACTTGAATGGGATTCGACCTGATTCGGGTCATATCGGCTCGATTCATCTCCTTTCTGCTCCATTAAACTCGATTCGGTTCTATTCGGCTCTTTTCCACTCTATTCGGCTCTTTTTGGCAGTATTCGACTCTATTTGACTCTAGTCTACTCGATTCTTTCTGTTCTGTTCTATTCTACTCTATTCTATTCTTCTCTACCCTACCCTAACCTTACCTTCCCCACACTAATCTATTTGATTCGATTCGACACGTTTCAAACGACTCGACATGATTCATCTCGATTCACCTTGAATTTGGTCAATTCGGCTGTATTCAGCTCTGTTTGGCTCTTTTCGGCTCTCTTCAGCTCAATTTGACTCTATTCTACTGGACCCGACTCTACTTAATTCTATTCTCTTCTTTCTATTGTGTTGTGTTGTGTTGTGTTGTAGTCTAGCCTCTCCTGCCATACCCTCCTCTACTCTAATCTATTCGATTCAACGCATTTCGACGCGATTCCATGTGATTAGGCTTGAATCGGCTCGATTTAGCTCTATTTGGCTTGGATTGGGTCAATTCGTCTCGATTCTGCTCAATTCAGCATAATTAGGCTCGAGTGAATCTTATTCAGCCCTGCTCAGCTCTACTCAACCCTTTCTACTTTATTTGTCTCTATTTGGCTCCATTCAACTCCCTTCCACACCACTCTACTCTTTTCTACTCTATTCTATTCTGTTCTACCCTACCCTACTCTAATCTATTCTAATCGATTCGATTCATCACGATTTGTCTCCTTTCCTCTCCATTCGAATCGATTCGGCTTGAATTGGATCTATTCATCTATATTCTGCACTACCCGACTCTGACTATTCCACTCTACTCAACTCTACTCCATTCTACTCTTGGTATTCTCTTCTGTTCTACTCTATTCTATTCTTCTGTGCCCTTCCCTACTGAATCCCAGTCTAACCTACACTACTCTAATCTATTCAATTTAATTCGATTCCATTCAGTTTGACACCATTCGACCCGATTTGAGACAATTCGACGGGATTCGGTGAGATTCCGCGAGATTTGATGCGTTTTGGTGGGATTTGATGGAATTCGACGAGATCCGATGCAATAGGATGCAATTAAGTGTGTTTTGGCTCGATTTTGCTGGGTTCAGTTTGTCTCTATTTGGCTCGTTTCAGCTCCACTAGGCTCCATTCATCCCGAATCTGGTCGACTCGACTCGATTCGGCTCATTTTGGCCATATGTGGTCCTATTCAGCGTTATTCGGCTCTATTCAACTCTTTTCTACTCTCTGCATCTGTGTTCGAATCCATTTGACTCCATTCCACACCATTCTATTCCATTCTACACTACTGTATTCTACAAAACCCTCCCCCACCCTAGCCTATCCTAATCTAGTCTGCTCTTTTCTAGTCTCCTTTTCTATTTTCTCGATTCCATCCTATGCTACTCTACCATACCCTACACTAAGCTAACCTACCCTGACCTATGCTGTTCTATTCTATTTCCTTCTATTTTCTCTGTTCCACCGTATGCTTCCCTACCCTATGCTACCCCACCGTACCATACTCTACTACTTAGGGTTACTCAATAAGGGTCCTAATTAAGGGGAGTAGTTCGGGCAAGGGTACTCCTTAAGGCAAGGGTACTAGTTCAGGCTACTACTTATGGGCAGGGCACTAGTTAAGGCCAGGCTACTAGTTAAGGCATGGGTACTTGTTGAGGGTACTGGTTAAGGCAAGGGTACCAGTTCAGGCTACTTGTTAAGGACATACTACTAGTGAAGGCAAGGGTACTAGTGAAGACTACTGGTTAAGGCAAGGGTACTTGTTAGGACTACTAGTTAAGGCAAGGGTACTAGATTAGGCTAAGAGTTCAGGCAAGGGTACTCGTTCAGCTTACTGACTTAGGGTACTATTCAAGACTAGTTGTCTAGGCTACTGCTCTATGCCACTAGTCTAGCTGACTAGTCCAGCTTACTAGTCTAGGCTTCTACTCTAGCCTTCTCTTGTCTACTCTAATGTAGTCTACTTGCATCTACCCTAGTCTTCCTATCATAAACTACCCTACCCTAACCTATTCTAATCGATTCCATTTGATTCGATTCAAAGCATTTCGATGCGACCGGACACCATCACGCTTGAGTCGGCTCGATTCCGCAACATCAGCTCGATTCAGCTCGATTTGGCTCGAATCGCTTCAATTCAGCTCGTTTCCACTCGGTTCAGCCTTATTCGGCCCTATTTGGCTCGATTCGACTCTTTTATACTCTATTTGTCTCTGTTCGACTCCATTTGACTCCACTCTTCTCCATTCTACGCTATTCTACTCTATTCTGTTCTACTCTACCCTACGATACTCTAATCTATTCGATTGGATGCGATTCGAAGCAATTCGGTGTGATTCATCTCGTTTTGTTTCCATTTGACTCGATTCGGCCAGAATTGGCTCTATTCAGCTATATCTTGCACTCTTTGACTCTATTTGACTCAATTCTACTCTGCTCTACTCTTGTCTGCTTTACTCTCTACTCTACCCTACTGTACTATATTCTATTCTGTACTATTCTGTTCTATTCTACCCACCCGCCCCTCCCCTACCCTTCCCTAATCTATTTGATTAGATTCGATGTGACGTATTTCCAAGCGATTTGACGCGATTAGGCTTGAATCAGCTCGATTCAGTTCGAATCGGCTCTATTCGGCCCGACTTGGCTCCATTTCACTCCATTCGGCTCGATTAGGCTCGAATTCCATCGATTCTGCTGGATTCTGCTCAATTAGGCCTTATTTGGGCCTATTCGGCCCTATTCTGCTCTATTAGACTCTTTTGTACTCTGTTCATATCTATCCGTCTCTATTGGACTCCGTTCAACTCCATTCCTCACTATTTTCCTCTCTTCTATTCTACCCTTCCCTACCCTAATCTCTTCTAATCGATTCGATTTGATTTGACGCGATTCGAAGCAACCGGACGTGATTCGTCTCGTTTTGTCTCCACTCGGCTCAATTCGGCTATGTTCTCTCTCTTTGACTCTATTCTATTCTGTTGTATTCTTTCTGTTCTGTTCTATTCTTTCCTATTCTGTTGTACTCTATTCTATTCTACCCTACCCGACCCAACGGCACCCCACCCGAACCTACCCTACTTTAATCTATTGGATTCAATTCGATTCCGTGCAAAGCGATTTGATAGGACTTGACTGGATTCGGCAAATCCGAAGGGATTTGATGAGATTCCATGCGACTCGACGTGATTCAGTAGGATTCTCTGAGGTTTGACGCAATTCGAAGTTATTCGACGTGATTCGATGGGATTCGACACGATATGAAGCGATTTGACCTTGTTTGATTCAAAACGATGTGACTCGACTCGATTCGACCTGATTCGATTCGACGCTGTTCGGTGACAGTCAGTGCGATTCTGCTTGATTCCGCTCGATTAGGTGTGATTCGGCAGTATACAGCTCTTTTCGGCTGTATTCAGCTCCATTCGTCTCTATTCAGCTTATTCGGCTCTATTCGACTGTATTCGACTCTACTCTTTTCCACTCGATTCTGTTCCTTCTATTCTGTTCTAATCTCTTCTATTCCACTCTACTCTGTTCTATTCTCCCCTCCCCTCCCCTTCTCTAATCTATACGTCTCGATTGGATTTGACGCGTTGAACGCGATTCCAGGCGATGAAGCTTGAATCGGCTCGATTCGGCTCGATTTGGCTCTATTCGGCTCAGTTAGGCTCCATTCAGCTTGTTTTGGCTTGAATCGCTTCGAATCTGCTCGATTTGGCCTTCTTCGGCCCTATTCTGCTCTATTCGACTCTCTTCTACTCTATTCGTTTCTACTTGACTCCATTCTACTCCATTCTATTCATTCCACACTATTCTACTCTATTCTGCTCTACCCTACCCAACACCACTCTAATTTACTCTACTTGCTTCTACACGAGTCCTCTCATTTTGTCTGCATTTGGCTCTATTCAGCTCTATTCTACTCTATTGTATTGTTTCTACTCTGTTCTGTACTATTCTACTCTATTCTACCCTACCCTATGCTACCCAACTCTAAGGTATTGTAATCCACTTGATTGGATTTGATTCAACCCATTTCAACGTGATTCGTCTCGATTTGGCTCTGTTCAAATCTATTCTACTCTACTCTATTCCCCTCTACTCTACTCTAGCCTACTCTTTTCTGTATTCGTTCTGTGTTGTTCTGTTCTATTTTGTTGTGTTCTGTTCTGTTTTATTCTATTCTACTCTATTCTACCCTACTCTAGCCTACCCGAACCTCCCCTACTCTAGTCTATTCAATTGAATTCGAGAAACTTTGACGCGACTAGGGGCCGCATCGGTGTGATTCATGTCCATTCGGCTCCATTTGTCTCGAATAGTGTCGATTCAGCTCGATTAGGCTCGATTTGGCTCCGTTAGGCTCGATTCACTGGATTCGGCTCGATTTCTCTCGGTTCAGCTCGATTTGGCCCTCTTTGGCCCTCTTCGGCTCTCTTCAGCTCTTTTCTACTCTACTCGATTCCATTGCACACCATTCTACTCCATTCTACGCTCTTCTACTATTCCCTACTGTAATTGATTCGATGGGATTCGACGCCATTCGACGCGATTTGTCTCGTTTCGTCTCCATTCAGCTTGATTCGACTCTGTTCTACTCTACTCTATTCTACTCTACACTATTCTGCTCTGCTCTACCCTTTTCTACTCTATTCTATTGTATCCTTTCCATTCTCTTCTACTGTGTTCAAGTCTACTCTATTCCATCCTACCCTAATCTAATCTATTCTACTGGATTCGATTCCACGCATCTCCATGCGATTCGGCTCAAATCGGCTCCTTTCCACTCCATTCATCCCCAATCGGCTCAAATCGGTTCGATTCAGCTCTAATCGGCTCCATTCGGCTCTAGTCAGCTCGAATAGGCTCTATTCAGCTCGATTCGGCTCTATTAGACTCTACTCAACTCTATTATCTCTTTTCCACTCCACGCTACACCATTCTACTCCATCCTAAACTATTCTCTACTGTATTGTATTGTACTCTACCCTACTCTAGTCTATTCTAATTGATTGGATTGGATTGGATTGGAATTGATCAGATTCAATGCAATTCGACGGGATTCAACGCGATACGGCACGATTCCACGGGATTCGGCGTGATTCATCTTGGTTTCTATCCATTTAGCTCTTTTGGGCTCTATTTGGCCCTATTCGACAATGTTCGACTCTGCTCTACTCTACTCTTCTATACTCTGCTCGTCTCGACTCTATTCTTTCAGTTCTGTTCTGTTCTGTTCTACTGCACTCTATTCTACCCTACCCTACCCTAACTTAGCCTACTGTAATCTGTTCTATGCTATTCGACACACTTGAATGGGATTCGACCTGATTCGGGTCATATCGGCTCGATTCATCTCCTTTCTGCTCCATTAAACTCGATTCGGTTCTATTCGGCTCTTTTCCACTCTATTCGGCTCTTTTTGGCAGTATTCGACTCTATTTGACTCTAGTCTACTCGATTCTTTCTGTTCTGTTCTATTCTACTCTATTCTATTCTTCTCTACCCTACCCTAACCTTACCTTCCCCACACTAATCTATTTGATTCGATTCGACACGTTTCAAACGACTCGACATGATTCATCTCGATTCACCTTGAATTTGGTCAATTCGGCTGTATTCAGCTCTGTTTGGCTCTTTTCGGCTCTCTTCAGCTCAATTTGACTCTATTCTACTGGACCCGACTCTACTTAATTCTATTCTCTTCTTTCTATTGTGTTGTGTTGTGTTGTGTTGTGTTGTAGTCTAGCCTCTCCTGCCGTACCCTCCTCTACTCTAATCTATTCGATTCAACGCATTTCGACGCGATTCCATGTGATTAGGCTTGAATCGGCTCGATTTAGCTCTATTTGGCTTGAATTGGGTCAATTCGTCTCGATTCTGCTCAATTCAGCATAATTAGGCTCGAGTGAATCTTATTCAGCCCTGCTCAGCTCTACTCAACCCTTTCTACTTTATTTGTCTCTATTTGGCTCCATTCAACTCCCTTCCACACCACTCTACTCTTTTCTACTCTATTCTATTCTGTTCTACCCTACCCTACTCTAATCTATTCTAATCGATTCGATTCATCACGATTTGTCTCCTTTCCTCTCCATTCGAATCGATTCGGCTTGAATTGGATCTATTCATCTATATTCTGCACTACCCGACTCTGACTATTCCACTCTACTCAACTCTACTCCATTCTACTCTTGGTATTCTCTTCTGTTCTACTCTATTCTATTCTTCTGTGCCCTTCCCTACCGAATCCCAGTCTAACCTACACTACTCTAATCTATTCAATTTAATTCGATTCCATTCAGTTTGACACCATTCGACCCGATTTGAGACAATTCGACGGGATTCGGTGAGATTCCGCGAGATTTGATGCGTTTTGGTGGGATTTGATGGAATTCGACGAGATCCGATGCAATAGGATGCAATTAAGTGTGTTTTGGCTCGATTTTGCTGGGTTCAGTTTGTCTCTATTTGGCTCGTTTCAGCTCCACTAGGCTCCATTCATCCCGAATCTGGTCGACTCGACTCGATTCGGCTCATTTTGGCCATATGTGGTCCTATTCAGCGTTATTCGGCTCTATTCAACTCTTTTCTACTCTCTGCATCTGTGTTCGAATCCATTTGACTCCATTCCACACCATTCTATTCCATTCTACACTACTGTATTCTACAAAACCCTCCCCCACCCTAGCCTATCCTAATCTAGTCTGCTCTTTTCTAGTCTCCTTTTCTATTTTCTCGATTCCATCCTATGCTACTCTACCATACCCTACACTAAGCTAACCTACCCTGACCTATGCTGTTCTATTCTATTTCCTTCTATTTTCTCTGTTCCACCGTATGCTTCCCTACCCTATGCTACCCCACCGTACCATACTCTACTACTTAGGGTTACTCAATAAGGGTCCTAATTAAGGGGAGTAGTTCGGGCAAGGGTACTCCTTAAGGCAAGGGTACTAGTTCAGGCTACTACTTATGGGCAGGGCACTAGTTAAGGCCAGGCTACTAGTTAAGGCATGGGTACTTGTTGAGGGTACTGGTTAAGGCAAGGGTACCAGTTCAGGCTACTTGTTAAGGACATACTACTAGTGAAGGCAAGGGTACTAGTGAAGACTACTGGTTAAGGCAAGGGTACTTGTTAGGACTACTAGTTAAGGCAAGGGTACTAGATTAGGCTAAGAGTTCAGGCAAGGGTACTCGTTCAGCTTACTGACTTAGGGTACTATTCAAGACTAGTTGTCTAGGCTACTGCTCTATGCCACTAGTCTAGCTGACTAGTCCAGCTTACTAGTCTAGGCTTCTACTCTAGCCTTCTCTTGTCTACTCTAATGTAGTCTACTTGCATCTACCCTAGTCTTCCTATCATAAACTACCCTACCCTAACCTATTCTAATCGATTCCATTTGATTCGATTCAAAGCATTTCGATGCGACCGGACACCATCACGCTTGAGTCGGCTCGATTCCGCAACATCAGCTCGATTCAGCTCGATTTGGCTCGAATCGCTTCAATTCAGCTCGTTTCCACTCGGTTCAGCCTTATTCGGCCCTATTTGGCTCGATTCGACTCTTTTATACTCTATTTGTCTCTGTTCGACTCCATTTGACTCCACTCTTCTCCATTCTACGCTATTCTACTCTATTCTGTTCTACTCTACCCTACGATACTCTAATCTATTCGATTGGATGCGATTCGAAGCAATTCGGTGTGATTCATCTCGTTTTGTTTCCATTTGACTCGATTCAGCCAGAATTGGCTCTATTCAGCTATATCCTGCACTCTTTGACTCTATTTGACTCAATTCTACTCTGCTCTACTCTTGTCTGCTTTACTCTCTACTCTACCCTACTGTACTATATTCTATTCTGTACTATTCTGTTCTATTCTACCCACCCGCCCCTCCCCTACCCTTCCCGAATCTATTTGATTAGATTCGATGTGACGTATTTCCAAGCGATTTGACGCGATTAGGCTTGAATCAGCTCGATTCAGTTCGAATCGGCTCTATTCGGCCCGACTTGGCTCCATTTCACTCCATTCGGCTCGATTAGGCTCGAATTCCATCGATTCTGCTGGATTCTGCTCAATTAGGCCTTATTTGGGCCTATTCGGCCCTATTCTGCTCTATTAGACTCTTTTGTACTCTGTTCATATCTATCCGTCTCTATTGGACTCCGTTCAACTCCATTCCTCACTATTTTCCTCTCTTCTATTCTACCCTTCCCTACCCTAATCTCTTCTAATCGATTCGATTTGATTTGACGCGATTCGAAGCAACCGGACGTGATTCGTCTCGTTTTGTCTCCACTCGGCTCAATTCGGCTATGTTCTCTCTCTTTGACTCTATTCTATTCTGTTGTATTCTTTCTGTTCTGTTCTATTCTTTCCTATTCTGTTGTACTCTATTCTATTCTACCCTACCCGACCCAACGGCACCCCACCCGAACCTACCCTACTTTAATCTATTGGATTCAATTCGATTCCGTGCAAAGCGATTTGATAGGACTTGACTGGATTCGGCAAATCCGAAGGGATTTGATGAGATTCCATGCGACTCGACGTGATTCAGTAGGATTCTCTGAGGTTTGACGCAATTCGAAGTTATTCGACGTGATTCGATGGGATTCGACACGATATGAAGCGATTTGACCTTGTTTGATTCAAAACGATGTGACTCGACTCGATTCGACCTGATTCGATTCGATGCTGTTCGGTGACAGTCAGTGCGATTCTGCTTGATTCCACTCGATTAGGTGTGATTCGGCAGTATACAGCTCTTTTCGGCTGTATTCAGCTCCATTCGTCTCTATTCAGCTTATTCGGCTCTATTCGACTGTATTCGACTCTACTCTTTTCCACTCGATTCTGTTCCTTCTATTCTGTTCTAATCTCTTCTATTCCACTCTACTCTGTTCTATTCTCCCCTCCCCTCCCCTTCTCTAATCTATACGTCTCGATTGGATTTGACGCGTTGAACGCGATTCCAGGCGATGAAGCTTGAATCGGCTCGATTCGGCTCGATTTGGCTCTATTCGGCTCAGTTAGGCTCCATTCAGCTTGTTTTGGCTTGAATCGCTTCGAATCTGCTCGATTTGGCCTTCTTCGGCCCTATTCTGCTCTATTCGACTCTCTTCTACTCTATTCGTTTCTACTTGACTCCATTCTACTCCATTCTATTCATTCCACACTATTCTACTCTATTCTGCTCTACCCTACCCAACACCACTCTAATTTACTCTACTTGCTTCTACACGATTCCTCTCATTTTGTCTGCATTTGGCTCTATTCAGCTCTATTCTACTCTACTCTATTGTATTGTTTCTACTCTGTTCTGTACTATTCTACTCTATTCTACCCTACCCTATGCTACCCAACTCTAAGGTATTGTAATCCACTTGACTGGATTTGATTCAACCCATTTCAACGTGATTCGTCTCGATTTGGCTCTGTTCAAATCTATTCTACTCTACTCTATTCCCCTCTACTCTACTCTAGCCTACTCTTTTCTGTATTCGTTCTGTGTTGTTCTGTTCTATTTTGTTGTGTTCTGTTCTGTTTTATTCTATTCTACTCTATTCTACCCTACTCTAGCCTACCCGAACCTCCCCTACTCTAGTCTATTCAATTGAATTCGAGAAACTTTGACGCGACTAGGGGCCGCATCGGTGTGATTCATGTCCATTCGGCTCCATTTGTCTCGAATAGTGTCGATTCAGCTCGATTAGGCTCGATTTGGCTCCGTTAGGCTCGATTCACTGGATTCGGCTCGATTTCTCTCGGTTCAGCTCGATTTGGCCCTCTTTGGCCCTCTTCGGCTCTCTTCAGCTCTTTTCTACTCTACTCGATTCCATTGCACACCATTCTACTCCATTCTACGCTCTTCTACTATTCCCTACTGTAATTGATTCGATGGGATTCGACGCCATTCGACGCGATTTGTCTCGTTTCGTCTCCATTCAGCTTGATTCGACTCTGTTCTACTCTACTCTATTCTACTCTACACTATTCTGCTCTGCTCTACCCTTTTCTACTCTATTCTATTGTATCCTTTCCATTCTCTTCTACTGTGTTCAAGTCTACTCTATTCCATCCTACCCTAATCTAATCTATTCTACTGGATTCGATTCCACGCATCTCCATGCGATTCGGCTCAAATCGGCTCCTTTCCACTCCATTCATCCCCAATCGGCTCAAATCGGTTCGATTCAGCTCTAATCGGCTCCATTCGGCTCTAGTCAGCTCGAATAGGCTCTATTCAGCTCGATTCGGCTCTATTAGACTCTACTCAACTCTGTTATCTCTTTTCGACTCCACGCTACACCATTCTACTCCATCCTAAACTATTCTCTACTGTATTGTATTGTACTCTACCCTACTCTAGTCTATTCTAATTGATTGGATTGGATTGGATTGGAATTGATCAGATTCAATGCAATTCGACGGGATTCAACGCGATACGGCACGATTCCACGGGATTCGGCGTGATTCATCTTGGTTTCTATCCATTTAGCTCTTTTGGGCTCTATTTGGCCCTATTCGACAATGTTCGACTCTGCTCTACTCTACTCTTCTATACTCTGCTCGTCTCGACTCTATTCTTTCAGTTCTGTTCTGTTCTGTTCTACTGCACTCTATTCTACCCTACCCTACCCTAACTTAGCCTACTGTAATCTGTTCTATGCTATTCGACACACTTGAATGGGATTCGACCTGATTCGGGTCATATCGGCTCGATTCATCTCCTTTCTGCTCCATTAAACTCGATTCGGTTCTATTCGGCTCTTTTCCACTCTATTCGGCTCTTTTTGGCAGTATTCGACTCTATTTGACTCTAGTCTACTCGATTCTTTCTGTTCTGTTCTATTCTACTCTATTCTATTCTTCTCTACCCTACCCTGACCTTACCTTCCCCACACTAATCTATTTGATTCGATTCGACACGTTTCAAACGACTCGACATGATTCATCTCGATTCACCTTGAATTTGGTCAATTCGGCTGTATTCAGCTCTCTTTGGCTCTTTTCGGCTCTCTTCAGCTCAATTTGACTCTATTCTACTGGACCCGACTCTACTTAATTCTATTCTCTTCTTTCTATTGTGTTGTGTTGTGTTGTGTTGTAGTCTAGCCTCTCCTGCCGTACCCTCCTCTACTCTAATCTATTCGATTCAACGCATTTCGACGCGATTCCATGTGATTAGGCTTGAATCGGCTCGATTTAGCTCTATTTGGCTTGAATTGGGTCAATTCGTCTCGATTCTGCTCAATTCAGCATAATTAGGCTCGAGTGAATCTTATTCAGCCCTGCTCAGCTCTACTCAACCCTTTCTACTTTATTTGTCTCTATTTGGCTCCATTCAACTCCCTTCCACACCATTCTGCGCTTTTCTACTCTATTCTATTCTGTTCTACCCTACCCTACTCTAATCTATTCTAATCGATTCGATTCATCACGATTTGTCTCCTTTCCTCTCCATTCGAATCGATTGGGCTTGAATTGGATCTATTCATCTATATTCTGCACTACCCGACTCTGACTATTCCACTCTACTCAACTCTACTCCATTCTACTCTTGGTATTCTCTTCTGTTCTACTCTATTCTATTCTTCTGTGCCCTTCCCTACTGAATCCCAGTCTAACCTACACTACTCTAATCTATTCAATTTAATTCGATTCCATTCAGTTTGACACCATTCGACCCGATTTGAGACAATTCGACGGGATTCGGTGAGATTCCGCGAGATTTGATGCGTTTTGGTGGGATTTGATGGAATTCGACGAGATCCGATGCAATAGGATGCAATTAAGTGTGTTTTGGCTCGATTTTGCTGGGTTCAGTTTGTCTCTATTTGGCTCGTTTCAGCTCCACTAGGCTCCATTCATCCCGAATCTGGTCGACTCGCCTCGATTCGGCTCATTTTGGCCATATGTGGTCCTATTCAGCGTTATTCGGCTCTATTCAACTCTTTTCTACTCTCTGCATCTGTGTTCGAATCCATTTGACTCCATTCCACACCATTCTATTCCATTCTACACTACTGTATTCTACAAAACCCTCCCCCACCCTAGCCTATCCTAATCTAGTCTGCTCTTTTCTAGTCTCCTTTTCTATTTTCTCGATTCCATCCTATGCTACTCTACCATACCCTACACTAAGCTAACCTACCCTGACCTATGCTGTTCTATTCTATTTCCTTCTATTTTCTCTGTTCCACCGTATGCTTCCCTACCCTATGCTACCCCACCGTACCATACTCTACTACTTAGGGTTACTCAATAAGGGTCCTAATTAAGGGGAGTAGTTCGGGCAAGGGTACTCCTTAAGGCAAGGGTACTAGTTCAGGCTACTACTTATGGGCAGGGCACTAGTTAAGGCCAGGCTACTAGTTAAGGCATGGGTACTTGTTGAGGGTACTGGTTAAGGCAAGGGTACCAGTTCAGGCTACTTGTTAAGGACATACTACTAGTGAAGGCAAGGGTACTAGTGAAGACTACTGGTTAAGGCAAGGGTACTTGTTAGGACTACTAGTTAAGGCAAGGGTACTAGATTAGGCTAAGAGTTCAGGCAAGGGTACTCGTTCAGCTTACTGACTTAGGGTACTATTCAAGACTAGTTGTCTAGGCTACTGCTCTATGCCACTAGTCTAGCTGACTAGTCCAGCTTACTAGTCTAGGCTTCTACTCTAGCCTTCTCTTGTCTACTCTAATGTAGTCTACTTGCATCTACCCTAGTCTTCCTATCATAAACTACCCTACCCTAACCTATTCTAATCGATTCCATTTGATTCGATTCAAAGCATTTCGATGCGACCGGACACCATCACGCTTGAGTCGGCTCGATTCCGCAACATCAGCGCGATTCAGCTCGATTTGGCTCGAATCGCTTCAATTCAGCTCGTTTCCACTCGGTTCAGCCTTATTCGGCCCTATTTGGCTCGATTCGACTCTTTTGTACTCTATTTGTCTCTGTTCGACTCCATTTGACTCCACTCTTCTCCATTCTACGCTATTCTGTTCTACTCTACCCTACGATACTCTAATCTATTCGATTGGATGCGATTCGAAGCAATTCGGTGTGATTCATCTCGTTTTGTTTCCATTTGACTCGATTCGGCCAGAATTGGCTCTATTCAGCTATATCCTGCACTCTTTGACTCTATTTGACTCAATTCTACTCTGCTCTACTCTTGTCTGCTTTACTCTCTCTACTCTACCCTACTGTACTATATTCTATTCTGTACTATTCTGTTCTAGTCTACCCACCCGCCCCTCCCCTACCCTTCCCTAATCTATTTGATTAGATTCGATGTGACGTATTTCCACGCGATTTGACGCGATTAGGCTTGAATCAGCTCGATTCAGTTCGAATCGGCTCTATTCGGCCCGACTTGGCTCCATTTCACTCCATTCGGCTCGATTAGGCTCGAATTCCATCGATTCTGCTGGATTCTGCTCAATTAGGCCTTATTTGGGCCTATTCGGCCCTATTCTGCTCTATTAGACTCTTTTGTACTCTGTTCATATCTATCCGTCTCTATTGGACTCCGTTCAACTCCATTCCTCACTATTTTCCTCTCTTCTATTCTACCCTTCCCTACCCTAATCTCTTCTAATCGATTCGATTTGATTTGACGCGATTCGAAGCAACCGGACGTGATTCGTCTCGTTTTGTCTCCACTCGGCTCAATTCGGCTATGTTCTCTCTCTTTGACTCTATTCTATTCTGTTGTATTCTTTCTGTTCTGTTCTATTCTCTCCTGTTCTGTGGTACTCTATTCTATTCTACCCTACCCGACCCAACGGCACCCCACCCGAACCTACCCTACTTTAATCTATTGGATTCAATTCGATTCCGTGCAAAGCGATTTGATAGGACTTGACTGGATTCGGCAAATCTGAAGGGATTTGATGAGATTCCATGCGACTCGACGTGATTCAGTAGGATTCTCTGAGGTTTGACGCAATTCGAAGTTATTCGACGTGATTCGATGGGATTCGACACGATATGAAGCGATTTGACCTTGTTTGATTCAAAACGATGTGACTCGACTCGATTCGACCTGATTCGATTCGACGCTGTTCGGTGACAGTCAGTGCGATTCTGCTTGATTCCACTCGATTAGGTGTGATTCGGCAGTATACAGCTCTTTTCGGCTGTATTCAGCTCCATTCATCTCTATTCAGCTTATTCGGCTCTATTCGACTGTATTCGACTCTACTCTTTTCCACTCGATTCTGTTCCTTCTATTCTGTTCTAATCTCTTCTATTCCACTCTACTCTGTTCTATTCTCCCCTCCCCTCCCCTTCTCTAATCTATACGTCTCGATTGGATTTGACGCGTTGAACGCGATTCCAGGCGATGAAGCTTGAATCGGCTCGATTCGGCTCGATTTGGCTCTATTCGGCTCAGTTAGGCTCCATTCAGCTTGTTTTGGCTTGAATCGCTTCGAATCTGCTCGATTTGGCCTTCTTCGGCCCTATTCTGCTCTATTCGACTCTCTTCTACTCTATTCGTTTCTACTTGACTCCATTCTACTCCATTCTATTCATTCCACACTATTCTACTCTATTCTGCTCTACCCTACCCAACACCACTCTAATTTACTCTACTTGCTTCTACACGATTCCTCTCATTTTGTCTGCATTTGGCTCTATTCAGCTCTATTCTACTCTACTCTATTGTATTGTTTCTACTCTGTTCTGTACTATTCTACTCTATTCTACCCTACCCTATGCTACCCAACTCTAAGGTATTGTAATCCACTTGATTGGATTTGATTCAACCCATTTCAACGTGATTCGTCTCGATTTGGCTCTGTTCAAATCTATTCTACTCTACTCTATTCCCCTCTACTCTACTCTAGCCTACTCTTTTCTGTATTCGTTCTGTGTTGTTCTGTTCTATTTTGTTGTGTTCTGTTCTGTTTTATTCTATTCTACTCTATTCTACCCTACTCTAGCCTACCCGAACCTCCCCTACTCTAGTCTATTCAATTGAATTCGAGAAACTTTGACGCGACTAGGGGCCGCATCGGTGTGATTCATGTCCATTCGGCTCCATTTGTCTCGAATAGTGTCGATTCAGCTCGATTAGGCTCGATTTGGCTCCGTTAGGCTCGATTCACTGGATTCGGCTCGATTTCTCTCGGTTCAGCTCGATTTGGCCCTCTTTGGCCCTCTTCGGCTCTCTTCAGCTCTTTTCTACTCTACTCGATTCCATTGCACACCATTCTACTCCATTCTACGCTCTTCTACTATTCCCTACTGTAATTGATTCGATGGGATTCGACGCCATTCGACGCGATTTGTCTCGTTTCGTCTCCATTCAGCTTGATTCGACTCTGTTCTACTCTACTCTATTCTACTCTACACTATTCTGCTCTGCTCTACCCTTTTCTACTCTATTCTATTGTATCCTTTCCATTCTCTTCTACTGTGTTCAAGTCTACTCTATTCCATCCTACCCTAATCTAATCTATTCTACTGGATTCGATTCCACGCATCTCCATGCGATTCGGCTCAAATCGGCTCCTTTCCACTCCATTCATCCCCAATCGGCTCAAATCGGTTCGATTCAGCTCTAATCGGCTCCATTCGGCTCTAGTCAGCTCGAATAGGCTCTATTCAGCTCGATTCGGCTCTATTAGACTCTACTCAACTCTGTTATCTCTTTTCGACTCCACGCTACACCATTCTACTCCATCCTAAACTATTCTCTACTGTATTGTATTGTACTCTACCCTACTCTAGTCTATTCTAATTGATTGGATTGGATTGGATTGGAATTGATCAGATTCAATGCAATTCGACGGGATTCAACGCGATACGGCACGATTCCACGGGATTCGGCGTGATTCATCTTGGTTTCTATCCATTTAGCTCTTTTGGGCTCTATTTGGCCCTATTCGACAATGTTCGACTCTGCTCTACTCTACTCTTCTATACTCTGCTCGTCTCGACTCTATTCTTTCAGTTCTGTTCTGTTCTGTTCTACTGCACTCTATTCTACCCTACCCTACCCTAACTTAGCCTACTGTAATCTGTTCTATGCTATTCGACACACTTGAATGGGATTCGACCTGATTCGGGTCATATCGGCTCGATTCATCTCCTTTCTGCTCCATTAAACTCGATTCGGTTCTATTCGGCTCTTTTCCACTCTATTCGGCTCTTTTTGGCAGTATTCGACTCTATTTGACTCTAGTCTACTCGATTCTTTCTGTTCTGTTCTATTCTACTCTATTCTATTCTTCTCTACCCTACCCTAACCTTACCTTCCCCACACTAATCTATTTGATTCGATTCGACACGTTTCAAACGACTCAACATGATTCATCTCGATTCACCTTGAATTTGGTCAATTCGGCTGTATTCAGCTCTGTTTGGCTCTTTTCGGCTCTCTTCAGCTCAATTTGACTCTATTCTACTGGACCCGACTCTACTTAATTCTATTCTCTTCTTTCTATTGTGTTCTGTTGTGTTGTAGTCTAGCCTCTCCTGCCGTACCCTCCTCTACTCTAATCTATTCGATTCAACGCATTTCGACGCGATTCCATGTGATTAGGCTTGAATCGGCTCGATTTAGCTCTATTTGGCTTGAATTGGGTCAATTCGTCTCGATTCTGCTCAATTCAGCATAATTAGGCTCGAGTGAATCTTATTCAGCCCTGCTCAGCTCTACTCAACCCTTTCTACTTTATTTGTCTCTATTTGGCTCCATTCAACTCCCTTCCACACCATTCTGCGCTTTTCTACTCTATTCTATTCTGTTCTACCCTACCCTACTCTAATCTATTCTAATCGATTCGATTCATCACGATTTGTCTCCTTTCCTCTCCATTCGAATCGATTGGGCTTGAATTGGATCTATTCATCTATATTCTGCACTACCCGACTCTGACTATTCCACTCTACTCAACTCTACTCCATTCTACTCTTGGTATTCTCTTCTGTTCTACTCTATTCTATTCTTCTGTGCCCTTCCCTACTGAATCCCAGTCTAACCTACACTACTCTAATCTATTCAATTTAATTCGATTCCATTCAGTTTGACACCATTCGACCCGATTTGAGACAATTCGACGGGATTCGGTGAGATTCCGCGAGATTTGATGCGTTTTGGTGGGATTTGATGGAATTCGACGAGATCCGATGCAATAGGATGCAATTAAGTGTGTTTTGGCTCGATTTTGCTGGGTTCAGTTTGTCTCTATTTGGCTCGTTTCAGCTCCACTAGGCTCCATTCATCCCGAATCTGGTCGACTCGACTCGATTCGGCTCATTTTGGCCATATGTGGTCCTATTCAGCGTTATTCGGCTCTATTCAACTCTTTTCTACTCTCTGCATCTGTGTTCGAATCCATTTGACTCCATTCCACACCATTCTATTCCATTCTACACTACTGTATTCTACAAAACCCTCCCCCACCCTAGCCTATCCTAATCTAGTCTGCTCTTTTCTAGTCTCCTTTTCTATTTTCTCGATTCCATCCTATGCTACTCTACCATACCCTACACTAAGCTAACCTACCCTGACCTATGCTGTTCTATTCTATTTCCTTCTATTTTCTCTGTTCCACCGTATGCTTCCCTACCCTATGCTACCCCACCGTACCATACTCTACTACTTAGGGTTACTCAATAAGGGTCCTAATTAAGGGGAGTAGTTCGGGCAAGGGTACTCCTTAAGGCAAGGGTACTAGTTCAGGCTACTACTTATGGGCAGGGCACTAGTTAAGGCCAGGCTACTAGTTAAGGCATGGGTACTTGTTGAGGGTACTGGTTAAGGCAAGGGTACCAGTTCAGGCTACTTGTTAAGGACATACTACTAGTGAAGGCAAGGGTACTAGTGAAGACTACTGGTTAAGGCAAGGGTACTTGTTAGGACTACTAGTTAAGGCAAGGGTACTAGATTAGGCTAAGAGTTCAGGCAAGGGTACTCGTTCAGCTTACTGACTTAGGGTACTATTCAAGACTAGTTGTCTAGGCTACTGCTCTATGCCACTAGTCTAGCTGACTAGTCCAGCTTACTAGTCTAGGCTTCTACTCTAGCCTTCTCTTGTCTACTCTAATGTAGTCTACTTGCATCTACCCTAGTCTTCCTATCATAAACTACCCTACCCTAACCTATTCTAATCGATTCCATTTGATTCGATTCAAAGCATTTCGATGCGACCGGGCACCATCACGCTTGAGTCGGCTCGATTCCGCAACATCAGCGCGATTCAGCTCGATTTGGCTCGAATCGCTTCAATTCAGCTCGTTTCCACTCGGTTCAGCCTTATTCGGCCCTATTTGGCTCGATTCGACTCTTTTGTACTCTATTTGTCTCTGTTCGACTCCATTTGACTCCACTCTTCTCCATTCTACGCTATTCTGTTCTACTCTACCCTACGATACTCTAATCTATTCGATTGGATGCGATTCGAAGCAATTCGGTGTGATTCATCTCGTTTTGTTTCCATTTGACTCGATTCGGCCAGAATTGGCTCTATTCAGCTATATCCTGCACTCTTTGACTCTATTTGACTCAATTCTACTCTGCTCTACTCTTGTCTGCTTTACTCTCTCTACTCTACCCTACTGTACTATATTCTATTCTGTACTATTCTGTTCTAGTCTACCCACCCGCCCCTCCCCTACCCTTCCCTAATCTATTTGATTAGATTCGATGTGACGTATTTCCACGCGATTTGACGCGATTAGGCTTGAATCAGCTCGATTCAGTTCGAATCGGCTCTATTCGGCCCGACTTGGCTCCATTTCACTCCATTCGGCTCGATTAGGCTCGAATTCCATCGATTCTGCTGGATTCTGCTCAATTAGGCCTTATTTGGGCCTATTCGGCCCTATTCTGCTCTATTAGACTCTTTTGTACTCTGTTCATATCTATCCGTCTCTATTGGACTCCGTTCAACTCCATTCCTCACTATTTTCCTCTCTTCTATTCTACCCTTCCCTACCCTAATCTCTTCTAATCGATTCGATTTGATTTGACGCGATTCGAAGCAACCGGACGTGATTCGTCTCGTTTTGTCTCCACTCGGCTCAATTCGGCTATGTTCTCTCTCTTTGACTCTATTCTATTCTGTTGTATTCTTTCTGTTCTGTTCTATTCTCTCCTGTTCTGTGGTACTCTATTCTATTCTACCCTACCCGACCCAACGGCACCCCACCCGAACCTACCCTACTTTAATCTATTGGATTCAATTCGATTCCGTGCAAAGCGATTTGATAGGACTTGACTGGATTCGGCAAATCTGAAGGGATTTGATGAGATTCCATGCGACTCGACGTGATTCAGTAGGATTCTCTGAGGTTTGACGCAATTCGAAGTTATTCGACGTGATTCGATGGGATTCGACACGATATGAAGCGATTTGACCTTGTTTGATTCAAAACGATGTGACTCGACTCGATTCGACCTGATTCGATTCGACGCTGTTCGGTGACAGTCAGTGCGATTCTGCTTGATTCCACTCGATTAGGTGTGATTCGGCAGTATACAGCTCTTTTCGGCTGTATTCAGCTCCATTCGTCTCTATTCAGCTTATTCGGCTCTATTCGACTGTATTCGACTCTACTCTTTTCCACTCGATTCTGTTCCTTCTATTCTGTTCTAATCTCTTCTATTCCACTCTACTCTGTTCTATTCTCCCCTCCCCTCCCCTTCTCTAATCTATACGTCTCGATTGGATTTGACGCGTTGAACGCGATTCCAGGCGATGAAGCTTGAATCGGCTCGATTCGGCTCGATTTGGCTCTATTCGGCTCAGTTAGGCTCCATTCAGCTTGTTTTGGCTTGAATCGCTTCGAATCTGCTCGATTTGGCCTTCTTCGGCCCTATTCTGCTCTATTCGACTCTCTTCTACTCTATTCGTTTCTACTTGACTCCATTCTACTCCATTCTATTCATTCCACACTATTCTACTCTATTCTGCTCTACCCTACCCAACACCACTCTAATTTACTCTACTTGCTTCTACACGATTCCTCTCATTTTGTCTGCATTTGGCTCTATTCAGCTCTATTCTACTCTACTCTATTGTATTGTTTCTACTCTGTTCTGTACTATTCTACTCTATTCTACCCTACCCTATGCTACCCAACTCTAAGGTATTGTAATCCACTTGATTGGATTTGATTCAACCCATTTCAACGTGATTCGTCTCGATTTGGCTCTGTTCAAATCTATTCTACTCTACTCTATTCCCCTCTACTCTACTCTAGCCTACTCTTTTCTGTATTCGTTCTGTGTTGTTCTGTTCTATTTTGTTGTGTTCTGTTCTGTTTTATTCTATTCTACTCTATTCTACCCTACTCTAGCCTACCCGAACCTCCCCTACTCTAGTCTATTCAATTGAATTCGAGAAACTTTGACGCGACTAGGGGCCGCATCGGTGTGATTCATGTCCATTCGGCTCCATTTGTCTCGAATAGTGTCGATTCAGCTCGATTAGGCTCGATTTGGCTCCGTTAGGCTCGATTCACTGGATTCGGCTCGATTTCTCTCGGTTCAGCTCGATTTGGCCCTCTTTGGCCCTCTTCGGCTCTCTTCAGCTCTTTTCTACTCTACTCGATTCCATTGCACACCATTCTACTCCATTCTACGCTCTTCTACTATTCCCTACTGTAATTGATTCGATGGGATTCGACGCCATTCGACGCGATTTGTCTCGTTTCGTCTCCATTCAGCTTGATTCGACTCTGTTCTACTCTACTCTATTCTACTCTACACTATTCTGCTCTGCTCTACCCTTTTCTACTCTATTCTATTGTATCCTTTCCATTCTCTTCTACTGTGTTCAAGTCTACTCTATTCCATCCTACCCTAATCTAATCTATTCTACTGGATTCGATTCCACGCATCTCCATGCGATTCGGCTCAAATCGGCTCCTTTCCACTCCATTCATCCCCAATCGGCTCAAATCGGTTCGATTCAGCTCTAATCGGCTCCATTCGGCTCTAGTCAGCTCGAATAGGCTCTATTCAGCTCTATTCGGCTCTATTAGACTCTACTCAACTCTATTATCTCTTTTCGACTCCACTCGACTCCATGCTACACCATTCTACTCCATCCTAAACTATTCTCTACTGTATTGTATTGTACTCTACCCTACTCTAGTCTATTCTAATTGATTGGATTGGATTGGATTGGAATTGATCAGATTCAATGCAATTCGACGGGATTCAACGCGATACGGCACGATTCCACGGGATTCGGCGTGATTCATCTTGGTTTCTATCCATTTAGCTCTTTTGGGCTCTATTTGGCCCTATTCGACAATGTTCGACTCTGCTCTACTCTACTCTTCTATACTCTGCTCGTCTCGACTCTATTCTTTCAGTTCTGTTCTGTTCTGTTCTACTGCACTCTATTCTACCCTACCCTACCCTAACTTAGCCTACTGTAATCTGTTCTATGCTATTCGACACACTTGAATGGGATTCGACCTGATTCGGGTCATATCGGCTCGATTCATCTCCTTTCTGCTCCATTAAACTCGATTCGGTTCTATTCGGCTCTTTTCCACTCTATTCGGCTCTTTTTGGCAGTATTCGACTCTATTTGACTCTAGTCTACTCGATTCTTTCTGTTCTGTTCTATTCTACTCTATTCTATTCTTCTCTACCCTACCCTAACCTTACCTTCCCCACACTAATCTATTTGATTCGATTCGACACGTTTCAAACGACTCGACATGATTCATCTCGATTCACCTTGAATTTGGTCAATTTGGCTGTATTCAGCTCTGTTTGGCTCTTTTCGGCTCTCTTCAGCTCAATTTGACTCTATTCTACTGGACCCGACTCTACTTAATTCTATTCTCTTCTTTCTATTGTGTTGTGTTGTGTTGTGTTGTAGTCTAGCCTCTCCTGCCGTACCCTCCTCTACTCTAATCTATTCGATTCAACGCATTTCGACGCGATTCCATGTGATTAGGCTTGAATCGGCTCGATTTAGCTCTATTTGGCTTGAATTGGGTCAATTCGTCTCGATTCTGCTCAATTCAGCATAATTAGGCTCGAGTGAATCTTATTCAGCCCTGCTCAGCTCTACTCAACCCTTTCTACTTTATTTGTCTCTATTTGGCTCCATTCAACTCCCTTCCACACCATTCTGCGCTTTTCTACTCTATTCTATTCTGTTCTACCCTACCCTACTCTAATCTATTCTAATCGATTCGATTCATCACGATTTGTCTCCTTTCCTCTCCATTCGAATCGATTGGGCTTGAATTGGATCTATTCATCTATATTCTGCACTACCCGACTCTGACTATTCCACTCTACTCAACTCTACTCCATTCTACTCTTGGTATTCTCTTCTGTTCTACTCTATTCTATTCTTCTGTGCCCTTCCCTACTGAATCCCAGTCTAACCTACACTACTCTAATCTATTCAATTTAATTCGATTCCATTCAGTTTGACACCATTCGACCCGATTTGAGACAATTCGACGGGATTCGGTGAGATTCCGCGAGATTTGATGCGTTTTGGTGGGATTTGATGGAATTCGACGAGATCCGATGCAATAGGATGCAATTAAGTGTGTTTTGGCTCGATTTTGCTGGGTTCAGTTTGTCTCTATTTGGCTCGTTTCAGCTCCACTAGGCTCCATTCATCCCGAATCTGGTCGACTCGACTCGATTCGGCTCATTTTGGCCATATGTGGTCCTATTCAGCGTTATTCGGCTCTATTCAACTCTTTTCTACTCTCTGCATCTGTGTTCGAATCCATTTGACTCCATTCCACACCATTCTATTCCATTCTACACTACTGTATTCTACAAAACCCTCCCCCACCCTAGCCTATCCTAATCTAGTCTGCTCTTTTCTAGTCTCCTTTTCTATTTTCTCGATTCCATCCTATGCTACTCTACCATACCCTACACTAAGCTAACCTACCCTGACCTATGCTGTTCTATTCTATTTCCTTCTATTTTCTCTGTTCCACCGTATGCTTCCCTACCCTATGCTACCCCACCGTACCATACTCTACTACTTAGGGTTACTCAATAAGGGTCCTAATTAAGGGGAGTAGTTCGGGCAAGGGTACTCCTTAAGGCAAGGGTACTAGTTCAGGCTACTACTTATGGGCAGGGCACTAGTTAAGGCCAGGCTACTAGTTAAGGCATGGGTACTTGTTGAGGGTACTGGTTAAGGCAAGGGTACCAGTTCAGGCTACTTGTTAAGGACATACTACTAGTGAAGGCAAGGGTACTAGTGAAGACTACTGGTTAAGGCAAGGGTACTTGTTAGGACTACTAGTTAAGGCAAGGGTACTAGATTAGGCTAAGAGTTCAGGCAAGGGTACTCGTTCAGCTTACTGACTTAGGGTACTATTCAAGACTAGTTGTCTAGGCTACTGCTCTATGCCACTAGTCTAGCTGACTAGTCCAGCTTACTAGTCTAGGCTTCTACTCTAGCCTTCTCTTGTCTACTCTAATGTAGTCTACTTGCATCTACCCTAGTCTTCCTATCATAAACTACCCTACCCTAACCTATTCTAATCGATTCCATTTGATTCGATTCAAAGCATTTCGATGCGACCGGGCACCATCACGCTTGAGTCGGCTCGATTCCGCAACATCAGCGCGATTCAGCTCGATTTGGCTCGAATCGCTTCAATTCAGCTCGTTTCCACTCGGTTCAGCCTTATTCGGCCCTATTTGGCTCGATTCGACTCTTTTGTACTCTATTTGTCTCTGTTCGACTCCATTTGACTCCACTCTTCTCCATTCTACGCTATTCTGTTCTACTCTACCCTACGATACTCTAATCTATTCGATTGGATGCGATTCGAAGCAATTCGGTGTGATTCATCTCGTTTTGTTTCCATTTGACTCGATTCGGCCAGAATTGGCTCTATTCAGCTATATCCTGCACTCTTTGACTCTATTTGACTCAATTCTACTCTGCTCTACTCTTGTCTGCTTTACTCTCTCTACTCTACCCTACTGTACTATATTCTATTCTGTACTATTCTGTTCTAGTCTACCCACCCGCCCCTCCCCTACCCTTCCCTAATCTATTTGATTAGATTCGATGTGACGTATTTCCACGCGATTTGACGCGATTAGGCTTGAATCAGCTCGATTCAGTTCGAATCGGCTCTATTCGGCCCGACTTGGCTCCATTTCACTCCATTCGGCTCGATTAGGCTCGAATTCCATCGATTCTGCTGGATTCTGCTCAATTAGGCCTTATTTGGGCCTATTCGGCCCTATTCTGCTCTATTAGACTCTTTTGTACTCTGTTCATATCTATCCGTCTCTATTGGACTCCGTTCAACTCCATTCCTCACTATTTTCCTCTCTTCTATTCTACCCTTCCCTACCCTAATCTCTTCTAATCGATTCGATTTGATTTGACGCGATTCGAAGCAACCGGACGTGATTCGTCTCGTTTTGTCTCCACTCGGCTCAATTCGGCTATGTTCTCTCTCTTTGACTCTATTCTATTCTGTTGTATTCTTTCTGTTCTGTTCTATTCTCTCCTGTTCTGTGGTACTCTATTCTATTCTACCCTACCCGACCCAACGGCACCCCACCCGAACCTACCCTACTTTAATCTATTGGATTCAATTCGATTCCGTGCAAAGCGATTTGATAGGACTTGACTGGATTCGGCAAATCTGAAGGGATTTGATGAGATTCCATGCGACTCGACGTGATTCAGTAGGATTCTCTGAGGTTTGACGCAATTCGAAGTTATTCGACGTGATTCGATGGGATTCGACACGATATGAAGCGATTTGACCTTGTTTGATTCAAAACGATGTGACTCGACTCGATTCGACCTGATTCGATTCGACGCTGTTCGGTGACAGTCAGTGCGATTCTGCTTGATTCCACTCGATTAGGTGTGATTCGGCAGTATACAGCTCTTTTCGGCTGTATTCAGCTCCATTCGTCTCTATTCAGCTTATTCGGCTCTATTCGACTGTATTCGACTCTACTCTTTTCCACTCGATTCTGTTCCTTCTATTCTGTTCTAATCTCTTCTATTCCACTCTACTCTGTTCTATTCTCCCCTCCCCTCCCCTTCTCTAATCTATACGTCTCGATTGGATTTGACGCGTTGAACGCGATTCCAGGCGATGAAGCTTGAATCGGCTCGATTCGGCTCGATTTGGCTCTATTCGGCTCAGTTAGGCTCCATTCAGCTTGTTTTGGCTTGAATCGCTTCGAATCTGCTCGATTTGGCCTTCTTCGGCCCTATTCTGCTCTATTCGACTCTCTTCTACTCTATTCGTTTCTACTTGACTCCATTCTACTCCATTCTATTCATTCCACACTATTCTACTCTATTCTGCTCTACCCTACCCAACACCACTCTAATTTACTCTACTTGCTTCTACACGATTCCTCTCATTTTGTCTGCATTTGGCTCTATTCAGCTCTATTCTACTCTACTCTATTGTATTGTTTCTACTCTGTTCTGTACTATTCTACTCTATTCTACCCTACCCTATGCTACCCAACTCTAAGGTATTGTAATCCACTTGATTGGATTTGATTCAACCCATTTCAACGTGATTCGTCTCGATTTGGCTCTGTTCAAATCTATTCTACTCTACTCTATTCCCCTCTACTCTACTCTAGCCTACTCTTTTCTGTATTCGTTCTGTGTTGTTCTGTTCTATTTTGTTGTGTTCTGTTCTGTTTTATTCTATTCTACTCTATTCTACCCTACTCTAGCCTACCCGAACCTCCCCTACTCTAGTCTATTCAATTGAATTCGAGAAACTTTGACGCGACTAGGGGCCGCATCGGTGTGATTCATGTCCATTCGGCTCCATTTGTCTCGAATAGTGTCGATTCAGCTCGATTAGGCTCGATTTGGCTCCGTTAGGCTCGATTCACTGGATTCGGCTCGATTTCTCTCGGTTCAGCTCGATTTGGCCCTCTTTGGCCCTCTTCGGCTCTCTTCAGCTCTTTTCTACTCTACTCGATTCCATTGCACACCATTCTACTCCATTCTACGCTCTTCTACTATTCCCTACTGTAATTGATTCGATGGGATTCGACGCCATTCGACGCGATTTGTCTCGTTTCGTCTCCATTCAGCTTGATTCGACTCTGTTCTACTCTACTCTATTCTACTCTACACTATTCTGCTCTGCTCTACCCTTTTCTACTCTATTCTATTGTATCCTTTCCATTCTCTTCTACTGTGTTCAAGTCTACTCTATTCCATCCTACCCTAATCTAATCTATTCTACTGGATTCGATTCCACGCATCTCCATGCGATTCGGCTCAAATCGGCTCCTTTCCACTCCATTCATCCCCAATCGGCTCAAATCGGTTCGATTCAGCTCTAATCGGCTCCATTCGGCTCTAGTCAGCTCGAATAGGCTCTATTCAGCTCTATTCGGCTCTATTAGACTCTACTCAACTCTATTATCTCTTTTCGACTCCACTCGACTCCATGCTACACCATTCTACTCCATCCTAAACTATTCTCTACTGTATTGTATTGTACTCTACCCTACTCTAGTCTATTCTAATTGATTGGATTGGATTGGATTGGAATTGATCAGATTCAATGCAATTCGACGGGATTCAACGCGATACGGCACGATTCCACGGGATTCGGCGTGATTCATCTTGGTTTCTATCCATTTAGCTCTTTTGGGCTCTATTTGGCCCTATTCGACAATGTTCGACTCTGCTCTACTCTACTCTTCTATACTCTGCTCGTCTCGACTCTATTCTTTCAGTTCTGTTCTGTTCTGTTCTACTGCACTCTATTCTACCCTACCCTACCCTAACTTAGCCTACTGTAATCTGTTCTATGCTATTCGACACACTTGAATGGGATTCGACCTGATTCGGGTCATATCGGCTCGATTCATCTCCTTTCTGCTCCATTAAACTCGATTCGGTTCTATTCGGCTCTTTTCCACTCTATTCGGCTCTTTTTGGCAGTATTCGACTCTATTTGACTCTAGTCTACTCGATTCTTTCTGTTCTGTTCTATTCTACTCTATTCTATTCTTCTCTACCCTACCCTAACCTTACCTTCCCCACACTAATCTATTTGATTCGATTCGACACGTTTCAAACGACTCGACATGATTCATCTCGATTCACCTTGAATTTGGTCAATTTGGCTGTATTCAGCTCTGTTTGGCTCTTTTCGGCTCTCTTCAGCTCAATTTGACTCTATTCTACTGGACCCGACTCTACTTAATTCTATTCTCTTCTTTCTATTGTGTTGTGTTGTGTTGTGTTGTAGTCTAGCCTCTCCTGCCGTACCCTCCTCTACTCTAATCTATTCGATTCAACGCATTTCGACGCGATTCCATGTGATTAGGCTTGAATCGGCTCGATTTAGCTCTATTTGGCTTGAATTGGGTCAATTCGTCTCGATTCTGCTCAATTCAGCATAATTAGGCTCGAGTGAATCTTATTCAGCCCTGCTCAGCTCTACTCAACCCTTTCTACTTTATTTGTCTCTATTTGGCTCCATTCAACTCCCTTCCACACCATTCTGCGCTTTTCTACTCTATTCTATTCTGTTCTACCCTACCCTACTCTAATCTATTCTAATCGATTCGATTCATCACGATTTGTCTCCTTTCCTCTCCATTCGAATCGATTCGGCTTGAATTGGATCTATTCATCTATATTCTGCACTACCCGACTCTGACTATTCCACTCTACTCAACTCTACTCCATTCTACTCTTGGTATTCTCTTCTGTTCTACTCTATTCTATTCTTCTGTGCCCTTCCCTACTGAATCCCAGTCTAACCTACACTACTCTAATCTATTCAATTTAATTCGATTCCATTCAGTTTGACACCATTCGACCCGATTTGAGACAATTCGACGGGATTCGGTGAGATTCCGCGAGATTTGATGCGTTTTGGTGGGATTTGATGGAATTCGACGAGATCCGATGCAATAGGATGCAATTAAGTGTGTTTTGGCTCGATTTTGCTGGGTTCAGTTTGTCTCTATTTGGCTCGTTTCAGCTCCACTAGGCTCCATTCATCCCGAATCTGGTCGACTCGACTCGATTCGGCTCATTTTGGCCATATGTGGTCCTATTCAGCGTTATTCGGCTCTATTCAACTCTTTTCTACTCTCTGCATCTGTGTTCGAATCCATTTGACTCCATTCCACACCATTCTATTCCATTCTACACTACTGTATTCTACAAAACCCTCCCCCACCCTAGCCTATCCTAATCTAGTCTGCTCTTTTCTAGTCTCCTTTTCTATTTTCTCGATTCCATCCTATGCTACTCTACCATACCCTACACTAAGCTAACCTACCCTGACCTATGCTGTTCTATTCTATTTCCTTCTATTTTCTCTGTTCCACCGTATGCTTCCCTACCCTATGCTACCCCACCGTACCATACTCTACTACTTAGGGTTACTCAATAAGGGTCCTAATTAAGGGGAGTAGTTCGGGCAAGGGTACTCCTTAAGGCAAGGGTACTAGTTCAGGCTACTACTTATGGGCAGGGCACTAGTTAAGGCCAGGCTACTAGTTAAGGCATGGGTACTTGTTGAGGGTACTGGTTAAGGCAAGGGTACCAGTTCAGGCTACTTGTTAAGGACATACTACTAGTGAAGGCAAGGGTACTAGTGAAGACTACTGGTTAAGGCAAGGGTACTTGTTAGGACTACTAGTTAAGGCAAGGGTACTAGATTAGGCTAAGAGTTCAGGCAAGGGTACTCGTTCAGCTTACTGACTTAGGGTACTATTCAAGACTAGTTGTCTAGGCTACTGCTCTATGCCACTAGTCTAGCTGACTAGTCCAGCTTACTAGTCTAGGCTTCTACTCTAGCCTTCTCTTGTCTACTCTAATGTAGTCTACTTGCATCTACCCTAGTCTTCCTATCATAAACTACCCTACCCTAACCTATTCTAATCGATTCCATTTGATTCGATTCAAAGCATTTCGATGCGACCGGGCACCATCACGCTTGAGTCGGCTCGATTCCGCAACATCAGCGCGATTCAGCTCGATTTGGCTCGAATCGCTTCAATTCAGCTCGTTTCCACTCGGTTCAGCCTTATTCGGCCCTATTTGGCTCGATTCGACTCTTTTGTACTCTATTTGTCTCTGTTCGACTCCATTTGACTCCACTCTTCTCCATTCTACGCTATTCTGTTCTACTCTACCCTACGATACTCTAATCTATTCGATTGGATGCGATTCGAAGCAATTCGGTGTGATTCATCTCGTTTTGTTTCCATTTGACTCGATTCGGCCAGAATTGGCTCTATTCAGCCATATCCTGCACTCTTTGACTCTATTTGACTCAATTCTACTCTGCTCTACTCTTGTCTGCTTTACTCTCTCTACTCTACCCTACTGTACTATATTCTATTCTGTACTATTCTGTTCTAGTCTACCCACCCGCCCCTCCCCTACCCTTCCCTAATCTATTTGATTAGATTCGATGTGACGTATTTCCACGCGATTTGACGCGATTAGGCTTGAATCAGCTCGATTCAGTTCGAATCGGCTCTATTCGGCCCGACTTGGCTCCATTTCACTCCATTCGGCTCGATTAGGCTCGAATTCCATCGATTCTGCTGGATTCTGCTCAATTAGGCCTTATTTGGGCCTATTCGGCCCTATTCTGCTCTATTAGACTCTTTTGTACTCTGTTCATATCTATCCGTCTCTATTGGACTCCGTTCAACTCCATTCCTCACTATTTTCCTCTCTTCTATTCTACCCTTCCCTACCCTAATCTCTTCTAATCGATTCGATTTGATTTGACGCGATTCGAAGCAACCGGACGTGATTCGTCTCGTTTTGTCTCCACTCGGCTCAATTCGGCTATGTTCTCTCTCTTTGACTCTATTCTATTCTGTTGTATTCTTTCTGTTCTGTTCTATTCTCTCCTGTTCTGTGGTACTCTATTCTATTCTACCCTACCCGACCCAACGGCACCCCACCCGAACCTACCCTACTTTAATCTATTGGATTCAATTCGATTCCGTGCAAAGCGATTTGATAGGACTTGACTGGATTCGGCAAATCTGAAGGGATTTGATGAGATTCCATGCGACTCGACGTGATTCAGTAGGATTCTCTGAGGTTTGACGCAATTCGAAGTTATTCGACGTGATTCGATGGGATTCGACACGATATGAAGCGATTTGACCTTGTTTGATTCAAAACGATGTGACTCGACTCGATTCGACCTGATTCGATTCGACGCTGTTCGGTGACAGTCAGTGCGATTCTGCTTGATTCCACTCGATTAGGTGTGATTCGGCAGTATACAGCTCTTTTCGGCTGTATTCAGCTCCATTCGTCTCTATTCAGCTTATTCGGCTCTATTCGACTGTATTCGACTCTACTCTTTTCCACTCGATTCTGTTCCTTCTATTCTGTTCTAATCTCTTCTATTCCACTCTACTCTGTTCTATTCTCCCCTCCCCTCCCCTTCTCTAATCTATACGTCTCGATTGGATTTGACGCGTTGAACGCGATTCCAGGCGATGAAGCTTGAATCGGCTCGATTCGGCTCGATTTGGCTCTATTCGGCTCAGTTAGGCTCCATTCAGCTTGTTTTGGCTTGAATCGCTTCGAATCTGCTCGATTTGGCCTTCTTCGGCCCTATTCTGCTCTATTCGACTCTCTTCTACTCTATTCGTTTCTACTTGACTCCATTCTACTCCATTCTATTCATTCCACACTATTCTACTCTATTCTGCTCTACCCTACCCAACACCACTCTAATTTACTCTACTTGCTTCTACACGATTCCTCTCATTTTGTCTGCATTTGGCTCTATTCAGCTCTATTCTACTCTACTCTATTGTATTGTTTCTACTCTGTTCTGTACTATTCTACTCTATTCTACCCTACCCTATGCTACCCAACTCTAAGGTATTGTAATCCACTTGATTGGATTTGATTCAACCCATTTCAACGTGATTCGTCTCGATTTGGCTCTGTTCAAATCTATTCTACTCTACTCTATTCCCCTCTACTCTACTCTAGCCTACTCTTTTCTGTATTCGTTCTGTGTTGTTCTGTTCTATTTTGTTGTGTTCTGTTCTGTTTTATTCTATTCTACTCTATTCTACCCTACTCTAGCCTACCCGAACCTCCCCTACTCTAGTCTATTCAATTGAATTCGAGAAACTTTGACGCGACTAGGGGCCGCATCGGTGTGATTCATGTCCATTCGGCTCCATTTGTCTCGAATAGTGTCGATTCAGCTCGATTAGGCTCGATTTGGCTCCGTTAGGCTCGATTCACTGGATTCGGCTCGATTTCTCTCGGTTCAGCTCGATTTGGCCCTCTTTGGCCCTCTTCGGCTCTCTTCAGCTCTTTTCTACTCTACTCGATTCCATTGCACACCATTCTACTCCATTCTACGCTCTTCTACTATTCCCTACTGTAATTGATTCGATGGGATTCGACGCCATTCGACGCGATTTGTCTCGTTTCGTCTCCATTCAGCTTGATTCGACTCTGTTCTACTCTACTCTATTCTACTCTACACTATTCTGCTCTGCTCTACCCTTTTCTACTCTATTCTATTGTATCCTTTCCATTCTCTTCTACTGTGTTCAAGTCTACTCTATTCCATCCTACCCTAATCTAATCTATTCTACTGGATTCGATTCCACGCATCTCCATGCGATTCGGCTCAAATCGGCTCCTTTCCACTCCATTCATCCCCAATCGGCTCAAATCGGTTCGATTCAGCTCTAATCGGCTCCATTCGGCTCTAGTCAGCTCGAATAGGCTCTATTCAGCTCAATTCGGCTCTATTAGACTCTACTCAACTCTGTTATCTCTTTTCGACTCCACGCTACACCATTCTACTCCATCCTAAACTATTCTCTACTGTATTGTATTGTACTCTACCCTACTCTAGTCTATTCTAATTGATTGGATTGGATTGGATTGGAATTGATCAGATTCAATGCAATTCGACGGGATTCAACGCGATACGGCACGATTCCACGGGATTCGGCGTGATTCATCTTGGTTTCTATCCATTTAGCTCTTTTGGGCTCTATTTGGCCCTATTCGACAATGTTCGACTCTGCTCTACTCTACTCTTCTATACTCTGCTCGTCTCGACTCTATTCTTTCAGTTCTGTTCTGTTCTGTTCTACTGCACTCTATTCTACCCTACCCTACCCTAACTTAGCCTACTGTAATCTGTTCTATGCTATTCGACACACTTGAATGGGATTCGACCTGATTCGGGTCATATCGGCTCGATTCATCTCCTTTCTGCTCCATTAAACTCGATTCGGTTCTATTCGGCTCTTTTCCACTCTATTCGGCTCTTTTTGGCAGTATTCGACTCTATTTGACTCTAGTCTACGCGATTCTTTCTGTTCTGTTCTATTCTACTCTATTCTATTCTTCTCTACCCTACCCTAACCTTACCTTCCCCACACTAATCTATTTGATTCGATTCGACACGTTTCAAACGACTCAACATGATTCATCTCGATTCACCTTGAATTTGGTCAATTCGGCTGTATTCAGCTCTGTTTGGCTCTTTTCGGCTCTCTTCAGCTCAATTTGACTCTATTCTACTGGACCCGACTCTACTTAATTCTATTCTCTTCTTTCTATTGTGTTCTGTTGTGTTGTAGTCTAGCCTCTCCTGCCGTACCCTCCTCTACTCTAATCTATTCGATTCAACGCATTTCGACGCGATTCCATGTGATTAGGCTTGAATCGGCTCGATTTAGCTCTATTTGGCTTGAATTGGGTCAATTCGTCTCGATTCTGCTCAATTCAGCATAATTAGGCTCGAGTGAATCTTATTCAGCCCTGCTCAGCTCTACTCAACCCTTTCTACTTTATTTGTCTCTATTTGGCTCCATTCAACTCCCTTCCACACCATTCTGCGCTTTTCTACTCTATTCTATTCTGTTCTACCCTACCCTACTCTAATCTATTCTAATCGATTCGATTCATCACGATTTGTCTCCTTTCCTCTCCATTCGAATCGATTCGGCTTGAATTGGATCTATTCATCTATATTCTGCACTACCCGACTCTGACTATTCCACTCTACTCAACTCTACTCCATTCTACTCTTGGTATTCTCTTCTGTTCTACTCTATTCTATTCTTCTGTGCCCTTCCCTACTGAATCCCAGTCTAACCTACACTACTCTAATCTATTCAATTTAATTCGATTCCATTCAGTTTGACACCATTCGACCCGATTTGAGACAATTCGACGGGATTCGGTGAGATTCCGCGAGATTTGATGCGTTTTGGTGGGATTTGATGGAATTCGACGAGATCCGATGCAATAGGATGCAATTAAGTGTGTTTTGGCTCGATTTTGCTGGGTTCAGTTTGTCTCTATTTGGCTCGTTTCAGCTCCACTAGGCTCCATTCATCCCGAATCTGGTCGACTCGACTCGATTCGGCTCATTTTGGCCATATGTGGTCCTATTCAGCGTTATTCGGCTCTATTCAACTCTTTTCTACTCTCTGCATCTGTGTTCGAATCCATTTGACTCCATTCCACACCATTCTATTCCATTCTACACTACTGTATTCTACAAAACCCTCCCCCACCCTAGCCTATCCTAATCTAGTCTGCTCTTTTCTAGTCTCCTTTTCTATTTTCTCGATTCCATCCTATGCTACTCTACCATACCCTACACTAAGCTAACCTACCCTGACCTATGCTGTTCTATTCTATTTCCTTCTATTTTCTCTGTTCCACCGTATGCTTCCCTACCCTATGCTACCCCACCGTACCATACTCTACTACTTAGGGTTACTCAATAAGGGTCCTAATTAAGGGGAGTAGTTCGGGCAAGGGTACTCCTTAAGGCAAGGGTACTAGTTCAGGCTACTACTTATGGGCAGGGCACTAGTTAAGGCCAGGCTACTAGTTAAGGCATGGGTACTTGTTGAGGGTACTGGTTAAGGCAAGGGTACCAGTTCAGGCTACTTGTTAAGGACATACTACTAGTGAAGGCAAGGGTACTAGTGAAGACTACTGGTTAAGGCAAGGGTACTTGTTAGGACTACTAGTTAAGGCAAGGGTACTAGATTAGGCTAAGAGTTCAGGCAAGGGTACTCGTTCAGCTTACTGACTTAGGGTACTATTCAAGACTAGTTGTCTAGGCTACTGCTCTATGCCACTAGTCTAGCTGACTAGTCCAGCTTACTAGTCTAGGCTTCTACTCTAGCCTTCTCTTGTCTACTCTAATGTAGTCTACTTGCATCTACCCTAGTCTTCCTATCATAAACTACCCTACCCTAACCTATTCTAATCGATTCCATTTGATTCGATTCAAAGCATTTCGATGCGACCGGGCACCATCACGCTTGAGTCGGCTCGATTCCGCAACATCAGCGCGATTCAGCTCGATTTGGCTCGAATCGCTTCAATTCAGCTCGTTTCCACTCGGTTCAGCCTTATTCGGCCCTATTTGGCTCGATTCGACTCTTTTGTACTCTATTTGTCTCTGTTCGACTCCATTTGACTCCACTCTTCTCCATTCTACGCTATTCTGTTCTACTCTACCCTACGATACTCTAATCTATTCGATTGGATGCGATTCGAAGCAATTCGGTGTGATTCATCTCGTTTTGTTTCCATTTGACTCGATTCGGCCAGAATTGGCTCTATTCAGCTATATCCTGCACTCTTTGACTCTATTTGACTCAATTCTACTCTGCTCTACTCTTGTCTGCTTTACTCTCTCTACTCTACCCTACTGTACTATATTCTATTCTGTACTATTCTGTTCTAGTCTACCCACCCGCCCCTCCCCTACCCTTCCCTAATCTATTTGATTAGATTCGATGTGACGTATTTCCACGCGATTTGACGCGATTAGGCTTGAATCAGCTCGATTCAGTTCGAATCGGCTCTATTCGGCCCGACTTGGCTCCATTTCACTCCATTCGGCTCGATTAGGCTCGAATTCCATCGATTCTGCTGGATTCTGCTCAATTAGGCCTTATTTGGGCCTATTCGGCCCTATTCTGCTCTATTAGACTCTTTTGTACTCTGTTCATATCTATCCGTCTCTATTGGACTCCGTTCAACTCCATTCCTCACTATTTTCCTCTCTTCTATTCTACCCTTCCCTACCCTAATCTCTTCTAATCGATTCGATTTGATTTGACGCGATTCGAAGCAACCGGACGTGATTCGTCTCGTTTTGTCTCCACTCGGCTCAATTCGGCTATGTTCTCTCTCTTTGACTCTATTCTATTCTGTTGTATTCTTTCTGTTCTGTTCTATTCTCTCCTGTTCTGTGGTACTCTATTCTATTCTACCCTACCCGACCCAACGGCACCCCACCCGAACCTACCCTACTTTAATCTATTGGATTCAATTCGATTCCGTGCAAAGCGATTTGATAGGACTTGACTGGATTCGGCAAATCTGAAGGGATTTGATGAGATTCCATGCGACTCGACGTGATTCAGTAGGATTCTCTGAGGTTTGACGCAATTCGAAGTTATTCGACGTGATTCGATGGGATTCGACACGATATGAAGCGATTTGACCTTGTTTGATTCAAAACGATGTGACTCGACTCGATTCGACCTGATTCGATTCGACGCTGTTCGGTGACAGTCAGTGCGATTCTGCTTGATTCCACTCGATTAGGTGTGATTCGGCAGTATACAGCTCTTTTCGGCTGTATTCAGCTCCATTCGTCTCTATTCAGCTTATTCGGCTCTATTCGACTGTATTCGACTCTACTCTTTTCCACTCGATTCTGTTCCTTCTATTCTGTTCTAATCTCTTCTATTCCACTCTACTCTGTTCTATTCTCCCCTCCCCTCCCCTTCTCTAATCTATACGTCTCGATTGGATTTGACGCGTTGAACGCGATTCCAGGCGATGAAGCTTGAATCGGCTCGATTCGGCTCGATTTGGCTCTATTCGGCTCAGTTAGGCTCCATTCAGCTTGTTTTGGCTTGAATCGCTTCGAATCTGCTCGATTTGGCCTTCTTCGGCCCTATTCTGCTCTATTCGACTCTCTTCTACTCTATTCGTTTCTACTTGACTCCATTCTACTCCATTCTATTCATTCCACACTATTCTACTCTATTCTGCTCTACCCTACCCAACACCACTCTAATTTACTCTACTTGCTTCTACACGATTCCTCTCATTTTGTCTGCATTTGGCTCTATTCAGCTCTATTCTACTCTACTCTATTGTATTGTTTCTACTCTGTTCTGTACTATTCTACTCTATTCTACCCTACCCTATGCTACCCAACTCTAAGGTATTGTAATCCACTTGATTGGATTTGATTCAACCCATTTCAACGTGATTCGTCTCGATTTGGCTCTGTTCAAATCTATTCTACTCTACTCTATTCCCCTCTACTCTACTCTAGCCTACTCTTTTCTGTATTCGTTCTGTGTTGTTCTGTTCTATTTTGTTGTGTTCTGTTCTGTTTTATTCTATTCTACTCTATTCTACCCTACTCTAGCCTACCCGAACCTCCCCTACTCTAGTCTATTCAATTGAATTCGAGAAACTTTGACGCGACTAGGGGCCGCATCGGTGTGATTCATGTCCATTCGGCTCCATTTGTCTCGAATAGTGTCGATTCAGCTCGATTAGGCTCGATTTGGCTCCGTTAGGCTCGATTCACTGGATTCGGCTCGATTTCTCTCGGTTCAGCTCGATTTGGCCCTCTTTGGCCCTCTTCGGCTCTCTTCAGCTCTTTTCTACTCTACTCGATTCCATTGCACACCATTCTACTCCATTCTACGCTCTTCTACTATTCCCTACTGTAATTGATTCGATGGGATTCGACGCCATTCGACGCGATTTGTCTCGTTTCGTCTCCATTCAGCTTGATTCGACTCTGTTCTACTCTACTCTATTCTACTCTACACTATTCTGCTCTGCTCTACCCTTTTCTACTCTATTCTATTGTATCCTTTCCATTCTCTTCTACTGTGTTCAAGTCTACTCTATTCCATCCTACCCTAATCTAATCTATTCTACTGGATTCGATTCCACGCATCTCCATGCGATTCGGCTCAAATCGGCTCCTTTCCACTCCATTCATCCCCAATCGGCTCAAATCGGTTCGATTCAGCTCTAATCGGCTCCATTCGGCTCTAGTCAGCTCGAATAGGCTCTATTCAGCTCTATTCGGCTCTATTAGACTCTACTCAACTCTATTATCTCTTTTCGACTCCACTCGACTCCATGCTACACCATTCTACTCCATCCTAAACTATTCTCTACTGTATTGTATTGTACTCTACCCTACTCTAGTCTATTCTAATTGATTGGATTGGATTGGATTGGAATTGATCAGATTCAATGCAATTCGACGGGATTCAACGCGATACGGCACGATTCCACGGGATTCGGCGTGATTCATCTTGGTTTCTATCCATTTAGCTCTTTTGGGCTCTATTTGGCCCTATTCGACAATGTTCGACTCTGCTCTACTCTACTCTTCTATACTCTGCTCGTCTCGACTCTATTCTTTCAGTTCTGTTCTGTTCTGTTCTACTGCACTCTATTCTACCCTACCCTACCCTAACTTAGCCTACTGTAATCTGTTCTATGCTATTCGACACACTTGAATGGGATTCGACCTGATTCGGGTCATATCGGCTCGATTCATCTCCTTTCTGCTCCATTAAACTCGATTCGGTTCTATTCGGCTCTTTTCCACTCTATTCGGCTCTTTTTGGCAGTATTCGACTCTATTTGACTCTAGTCTACTCGATTCTTTCTGTTCTGTTCTATTCTACTCTATTCTATTCTTCTCTACCCTACCCTAACCTTACCTTCCCCACACTAATCTATTTGATTCGATTCGACACGTTTCAAACGACTCGACATGATTCATCTCGATTCACCTTGAATTTGGTCAATTTGGCTGTATTCAGCTCTGTTTGGCTCTTTTCGGCTCTCTTCAGCTCAATTTGACTCTATTCTACTGGACCCGACTCTACTTAATTCTATTCTCTTCTTTCTATTGTGTTGTGTTGTGTTGTGTTGTAGTCTAGCCTCTCCTGCCGTACCCTCCTCTACTCTAATCTATTCGATTCAACGCATTTCGACGCGATTCCATGTGATTAGGCTTGAATCGGCTCGATTTAGCTCTATTTGGCTTGAATTGGGTCAATTCGTCTCGATTCTGCTCAATTCAGCATAATTAGGCTCGAGTGAATCTTATTCAGCCCTGCTCAGCTCTACTCAACCCTTTCTACTTTATTTGTCTCTATTTGGCTCCATTCAACTCCCTTCCACACCATTCTGCGCTTTTCTACTCTATTCTATTCTGTTCTACCCTACCCTACTCTAATCTATTCTAATCGATTCGATTCATCACGATTTGTCTCCTTTCCTCTCCATTCGAATCGATTCGGCTTGAATTGGATCTATTCATCTATATTCTGCACTACCCGACTCTGACTATTCCACTCTACTCAACTCTACTCCATTCTACTCTTGGTATTCTCTTCTGTTCTACTCTATTCTATTCTTCTGTGCCCTTCCCTACTGAATCCCAGTCTAACCTACACTACTCTAATCTATTCAATTTAATTCGATTCCATTCAGTTTGACACCATTCGACCCGATTTGAGACAATTCGACGGGATTCGGTGAGATTCCGCGAGATTTGATGCGTTTTGGTGGGATTTGATGGAATTCGACGAGATCCGATGCAATAGGATGCAATTAAGTGTGTTTTGGCTCGATTTTGCTGGGTTCAGTTTGTCTCTATTTGGCTCGTTTCAGCTCCACTAGGCTCCATTCATCCCGAATCTGGTCGACTCGACTCGATTCGGCTCATTTTGGCCATATGTGGTCCTATTCAGCGTTATTCGGCTCTATTCAACTCTTTTCTACTCTCTGCATCTGTGTTCGAATCCATTTGACTCCATTCCACACCATTCTATTCCATTCTACACTACTGTATTCTACAAAACCCTCCCCCACCCTAGCCTATCCTAATCTAGTCTGCTCTTTTCTAGTCTCCTTTTCTATTTTCTCGATTCCATCCTATGCTACTCTACCATACCCTACACTAAGCTAACCTACCCTGACCTATGCTGTTCTATTCTATTTCCTTCTATTTTCTCTGTTCCACCGTATGCTTCCCTACCCTATGCTACCCCACCGTACCATACTCTACTACTTAGGGTTACTCAATAAGGGTCCTAATTAAGGGGAGTAGTTCGGGCAAGGGTACTCCTTAAGGCAAGGGTACTAGTTCAGGCTACTACTTATGGGCAGGGCACTAGTTAAGGCCAGGCTACTAGTTAAGGCATGGGTACTTGTTGAGGGTACTGGTTAAGGCAAGGGTACCAGTTCAGGCTACTTGTTAAGGACATACTACTAGTGAAGGCAAGGGTACTAGTGAAGACTACTGGTTAAGGCAAGGGTACTTGTTAGGACTACTAGTTAAGGCAAGGGTACTAGATTAGGCTAAGAGTTCAGGCAAGGGTACTCGTTCAGCTTACTGACTTAGGGTACTATTCAAGACTAGTTGTCTAGGCTACTGCTCTATGCCACTAGTCTAGCTGACTAGTCCAGCTTACTAGTCTAGGCTTCTACTCTAGCCTTCTCTTGTCTACTCTAATGTAGTCTACTTGCATCTACCCTAGTCTTCCTATCATAAACTACCCTACCCTAACCTATTCTAATCGATTCCATTTGATTCGATTCAAAGCATTTCGATGCGACCGGGCACCATCACGCTTGAGTCGGCTCGATTCCGCAACATCAGCGCGATTCAGCTCGATTTGGCTCGAATCGCTTCAATTCAGCTCGTTTCCACTCGGTTCAGCCTTATTCGGCCCTATTTGGCTCGATTCGACTCTTTTGTACTCTATTTGTCTCTGTTCGACTCCATTTGACTCCACTCTTCTCCATTCTACGCTATTCTGTTCTACTCTACCCTACGATACTCTAATCTATTCGATTGGATGCGATTCGAAGCAATTCGGTGTGATTCATCTCGTTTTGTTTCCATTTGACTCGATTCGGCCAGAATTGGCTCTATTCAGCTATATCCTGCACTCTTTGACTCTATTTGACTCAATTCTACTCTGCTCTACTCTTGTCTGCTTTACTCTCTCTACTCTACCCTACTGTACTATATTCTATTCTGTACTATTCTGTTCTAGTCTACCCACCCGCCCCTCCCCTACCCTTCCCTAATCTATTTGATTAGATTCGATGTGACGTATTTCCACGCGATTTGACGAGATTAGGCTTGAATCAGCTCGATTCAGTTCGAATCGGCTCTATTCGGCCCGACTTGGCTCCATTTCACTCCATTCGGCTCGATTAGGCTCGAATTCCATCGATTCTGCTGGATTCTGCTCAATTAGGCCTTATTTGGGCCTATTCGGCCCTATTCTGCTCTATTAGACTCTTTTGTACTCTGTTCATATCTATCCGTCTCTATTGGACTCCGTTCAACTCCATTCCTCACTATTTTCCTCTCTTCTATTCTACCCTTCCCTACCCTAATCTCTTCTAATCGATTCGATTTGATTTGACGCGATTCGAAGCAACCGGACGTGATTCGTCTCGTTTTGTCTCCACTCGGCTCAATTCGGCTATGTTCTCTCTCTTTGACTCTATTCTATTCTGTTGTATTCTTTCTGTTCTGTTCTATTCTCTCCTGTTCTGTGGTACTCTATTCTATTCTACCCTACCCGACCCAACGGCACCCCACCCGAACCTACCCTACTTTAATCTATTGGATTCAATTCGATTCCGTGCAAAGCGATTTGATAGGACTTGACTGGATTCGGCAAATCTGAAGGGATTTGATGAGATTCCATGCGACTCGACGTGATTCAGTAGGATTCTCTGAGGTTTGACGCAATTCGAAGTTATTCGACGTGATTCGATGGGATTCGACACGATATGAAGCGATTTGACCTTGTTTGATTCAAAACGATGTGACTCGACTCGATTCGACCTGATTCGATTCGACGCTGTTCGGTGACAGTCAGTGCGATTCTGCTTGATTCCGCTCGATTAGGTGTGATTCGGCAGTATACAGCTCTTTTCGGCTGTATTCAGCTCCATTCGTCTCTATTCAGCTTATTCGGCTCTATTCGACTGTATTCGACTCTACTCTTTTCCACTCGATTCTGTTCCTTCTATTCTGTTCTAATCTCTTCTATTCCACTCTACTCTGTTCTATTCTCCCCTCCCCTCCCCTTCTCTAATCTATACGTCTCGATTGGATTTGACGCGTTGAACGCGATTCCAGGCGATGAAGCTTGAATCGGCTCGATTCGGCTCGATTTGGCTCTATTCGGCTCAGTTAGGCTCCATTCAGCTTGTTTTGGCTTGAATCGCTTCGAATCTGCTCGATTTGGCCTTCTTCGGCCCTATTCTGCTCTATTCGACTCTCTTCTACTCTATTCGTTTCTACTTGACTCCATTCTACTCCATTCTATTCATTCCACACTATTCTACTCTATTCTGCTCTACCCTACCCAACACCACTCTAATTTACTCTACTTGCTTCTACACGATTCCTCTCATTTTGTCTGCATTTGGCTCTATTCAGCTCTATTCTACTCTACTCTATTGTATTGTTTCTACTCTGTTCTGTACTATTCTACTCTATTCTACCCTACCCTATGCTACCCAACTCTAAGGTATTGTAATCCACTTGATTGGATTTGATTCAACCCATTTCAACGTGATTCGTCTCGATTTGGCTCTGTTCAAATCTATTCTACTCTACTCTATTCCCCTCTACTCTACTCTAGCCTACTCTTTTCTGTATTCGTTCTGTGTTGTTCTGTTCTATTTTGTTGTGTTCTGTTCTGTTTTATTCTATTCTACTCTATTCTACCCTACTCTAGCCTACCCGAACCTCCCCTACTCTAGTCTATTCAATTGAATTCGAGAAACTTTGACGCGACTAGGGGCCGCATCGGTGTGATTCATGTCCATTCGGCTCCATTTGTCTCGAATAGTGTCGATTCAGCTCGATTAGGCTCGATTTGGCTCCGTTAGGCTCGATTCACTGGATTCGGCTCGATTTCTCTCGGTTCAGCTCGATTTGGCCCTCTTTGGCCCTCTTCGGCTCTCTTCAGCTCTTTTCTACTCTACTCGATTCCATTGCACACCATTCTACTCCATTCTACGCTCTTCTACTATTCCCTACTGTAATTGATTCGATGGGATTCGACGCCATTCGACGCGATTTGTCTCGTTTCGTCTCCATTCAGCTTGATTCGACTCTGTTCTACTCTACTCTATTCTACTCTACACTATTCTGCTCTGCTCTACCCTTTTCTACTCTATTCTATTGTATCCTTTCCATTCTCTTCTACTGTGTTCAAGTCTACTCTATTCCATCCTACCCTAATCTAATCTATTCTACTGGATTCGATTCCACGCATCTCCATGCGATTCGGCTCAAATCGGCTCCTTTCCACTCCATTCATCCCCAATCGGCTCAAATCGGTTCGATTCAGCTCTAATCGGCTCCATTCGGCTCTAGTCAGCTCGAATAGGCTCTATTCAGCTCTATTCGGCTCTATTAGACTCTACTCAACTCTATTATCTCTTTTCGACTCCACTCGACTCCATGCTACACCATTCTACTCCATCCTAAACTATTCTCTACTGTATTGTATTGTACTCTACCCTACTCTAGTCTATTCTAATTGATTGGATTGGATTGGATTGGAATTGATCAGATTCAATGCAATTCGACGGGATTCAACGCGATACGGCACGATTCCACGGGATTCGGCGTGATTCATCTTGGTTTCTATCCATTTAGCTCTTTTGGGCTCTATTTGGCCCTATTCGACAATGTTCGACTCTGCTCTACTCTACTCTTCTATACTCTGCTCGTCTCGACTCTATTCTTTCAGTTCTGTTCTGTTCTGTTCTACTGCACTCTATTCTACCCTACCCTACCCTAACTTAGCCTACTGTAATCTGTTCTATGCTATTCGACACACTTGAATGGGATTCGACCTGATTCGGGTCATATCGGCTCGATTCATCTCCTTTCTGCTCCATTAAACTCGATTCGGTTCTATTCGGCTCTTTTCCACTCTATTCGGCTCTTTTTGGCAGTATTCGACTCTATTTGACTCTAGTCTACTCGATTCTTTCTGTTCTGTTCTATTCTACTCTATTCTATTCTTCTCTACCCTACCCTAACCTTACCTTCCCCACACTAATCTATTTGATTCGATTCGACACGTTTCAAACGACTCGACATGATTCATCTCGATTCACCTTGAATTTGGTCAATTTGGCTGTATTCAGCTCTGTTTGGCTCTTTTCGGCTCTCTTCAGCTCAATTTGACTCTATTCTACTGGACCCGACTCTACTTAATTCTATTCTCTTCTTTCTATTGTGTTGTGTTGTGTTGTGTTGTAGTCTAGCCTCTCCTGCCGTACCCTCCTCTACTCTAATCTATTCGATTCAACGCATTTCGACGCGATTCCATGTGATTAGGCTTGAATCGGCTCGATTTAGCTCTATTTGGCTTGAATTGGGTCAATTCGTCTCGATTCTGCTCAATTCAGCATAATTAGGCTCGAGTGAATCTTATTCAGCCCTGCTCAGCTCTACTCAACCCTTTCTACTTTATTTGTCTCTATTTGGCTCCATTCAACTCCCTTCCACACCATTCTGCGCTTTTCTACTCTATTCTATTCTGTTCTACCCTACCCTACTCTAATCTATTCTAATCGATTCGATTCATCACGATTTGTCTCCTTTCCTCTCCATTCGAATCGATTCGGCTTGAATTGGATCTATTCATCTATATTCTGCACTACCCGACTCTGACTATTCCACTCTACTCAACTCTACTCCATTCTACTCTTGGTATTCTCTTCTGTTCTACTCTATTCTATTCTTCTGTGCCCTTCCCTACTGAATCCCAGTCTAACCTACACTACTCTAATCTATTCAATTTAATTCGATTCCATTCAGTTTGACACCATTCGACCCGATTTGAGACAATTCGACGGGATTCGGTGAGATTCCGCGAGATTTGATGCGTTTTGGTGGGATTTGATGGAATTCGACGAGATCCGATGCAATAGGATGCAATTAAGTGTGTTTTGGCTCGATTTTGCTGGGTTCAGTTTGTCTCTATTTGGCTCGTTTCAGCTCCACTAGGCTCCATTCATCCCGAATCTGGTCGACTCGACTCGATTCGGCTCATTTTGGCCATATGTGGTCCTATTCAGCGTTATTCGGCTCTATTCAACTCTTTTCTACTCTCTGCATCTGTGTTCGAATCCATTTGACTCCATTCCACACCATTCTATTCCATTCTACACTACTGTATTCTACAAAACCCTCCCCCACCCTAGCCTATCCTAATCTAGTCTGCTCTTTTCTAGTCTCCTTTTCTATTTTCTCGATTCCATCCTATGCTACTCTACCATACCCTACACTAAGCTAACCTACCCTGACCTATGCTGTTCTATTCTATTTCCTTCTATTTTCTCTGTTCCACCGTATGCTTCCCTACCCTATGCTACCCCACCGTACCATACTCTACTACTTAGGGTTACTCAATAAGGGTCCTAATTAAGGGGAGTAGTTCGGGCAAGGGTACTCCTTAAGGCAAGGGTACTAGTTCAGGCTACTACTTATGGGCAGGGCACTAGTTAAGGCCAGGCTACTAGTTAAGGCATGGGTACTTGTTGAGGGTACTGGTTAAGGCAAGGGTACCAGTTCAGGCTACTTGTTAAGGACATACTACTAGTGAAGGCAAGGGTACTAGTGAAGACTACTGGTTAAGGCAAGGGTACTTGTTAGGACTACTAGTTAAGGCAAGGGTACTAGATTAGGCTAAGAGTTCAGGCAAGGGTACTCGTTCAGCTTACTGACTTAGGGTACTATTCAAGACTAGTTGTCTAGGCTACTGCTCTATGCCACTAGTCTAGCTGACTAGTCCAGCTTACTAGTCTAGGCTTCTACTCTAGCCTTCTCTTGTCTACTCTAATGTAGTCTACTTGCATCTACCCTAGTCTTCCTATCATAAACTACCCTACCCTAACCTATTCTAATCGATTCCATTTGATTCGATTCAAAGCATTTCGATGCGACCGGGCACCATCACGCTTGAGTCGGCTCGATTCCGCAACATCAGCGCGATTCAGCTCGATTTGGCTCGAATCGCTTCAATTCAGCTCGTTTCCACTCGGTTCAGCCTTATTCGGCCCTATTTGGCTCGATTCGACTCTTTTGTACTCTATTTGTCTCTGTTCGACTCCATTTGACTCCACTCTTCTCCATTCTACGCTATTCTGTTCTACTCTACCCTACGATACTCTAATCTATTCGATTGGATGCGATTCGAAGCAATTCGGTGTGATTCATCTCGTTTTGTTTCCATTTGACTCGATTCGGCCAGAATTGGCTCTATTCAGCTATATCCTGCACTCTTTGACTCTATTTGACTCAATTCTACTCTGCTCTACTCTTGTCTGCTTTACTCTCTCTACTCTACCCTACTGTACTATATTCTATTCTGTACTATTCTGTTCTAGTCTACCCACCCGCCCCTCCCCTACCCTTCCCTAATCTATTTGATTAGATTCGATGTGACGTATTTCCACGCGATTTGACGAGATTAGGCTTGAATCAGCTCGATTCAGTTCGAATCGGCTCTATTCGGCCCGACTTGGCTCCATTTCACTCCATTCGGCTCGATTAGGCTCGAATTCCATCGATTCTGCTGGATTCTGCTCAATTAGGCCTTATTTGGGCCTATTCGGCCCTATTCTGCTCTATTAGACTCTTTTGTACTCTGTTCATATCTATCCGTCTCTATTGGACTCCGTTCAACTCCATTCCTCACTATTTTCCTCTCTTCTATTCTACCCTTCCCTACCCTAATCTCTTCTAATCGATTCGATTTGATTTGACGCGATTCGAAGCAACCGGACGTGATTCGTCTCGTTTTGTCTCCACTCGGCTCAATTCGGCTATGTTCTCTCTCTTTGACTCTATTCTATTCTGTTGTATTCTTTCTGTTCTGTTCTATTCTCTCCTGTTCTGTGGTACTCTATTCTATTCTACCCTACCCGACCCAACGGCACCCCACCCGAACCTACCCTACTTTAATCTATTGGATTCAATTCGATTCCGTGCAAAGCGATTTGATAGGACTTGACTGGATTCGGCAAATCTGAAGGGATTTGATGAGATTCCATGCGACTCGACGTGATTCAGTAGGATTCTCTGAGGTTTGACGCAATTCGAAGTTATTCGACGTGATTCGATGGGATTCGACACGATATGAAGCGATTTGACCTTGTTTGATTCAAAACGATGTGACTCGACTCGATTCGACCTGATTCGATTCGACGCTGTTCGGTGACAGTCAGTGCGATTCTGCTTGATTCCACTCGATTAGGTGTGATTCGGCAGTATACAGCTCTTTTCGGCTGTATTCAGCTCCATTCGTCTCTATTCAGCTTATTCGGCTCTATTCGACTGTATTCGACTCTACTCTTTTCCACTCGATTCTGTTCCTTCTATTCTGTTCTAATCTCTTCTATTCCACTCTACTCTGTTCTATTCTCCCCTCCCCTCCCCTTCTCTAATCTATACGTCTCGATTGGATTTGACGCGTTGAACGCGATTCCAGGCGATGAAGCTTGAATCGGCTCGATTCGGCTCGATTTGGCTCTATTCGGCTCAGTTAGGCTCCATTCAGCTTGTTTTGGCTTGAATCGCTTCGAATCTGCTCGATTTGGCCTTCTTCGGCCCTATTCTGCTCTATTCGACTCTCTTCTACTCTATTCGTTTCTACTTGACTCCATTCTACTCCATTCTATTCATTCCACACTATTCTACTCTATTCTGCTCTACCCTACCCAACACCACTCTAATTTACTCTACTTGCTTCTACACGATTCCTCTCATTTTGTCTGCATTTGGCTCTATTCAGCTCTATTCTACTCTACTCTATTGTATTGTTTCTACTCTGTTCTGTACTATTCTACTCTATTCTACCCTACCCTATGCTACCCAACTCTAAGGTATTGTAATCCACTTGATTGGATTTGATTCAACCCATTTCAACGTGATTCGTCTCGATTTGGCTCTGTTCAAATCTATTCTACTCTACTCTATTCCCCTCTACTCTACTCTAGCCTACTCTTTTCTGTATTCGTTCTGTGTTGTTCTGTTCTATTTTGTTGTGTTCTGTTCTGTTTTATTCTATTCTACTCTATTCTACCCTACTCTAGCCTACCCGAACCTCCCCTACTCTAGTCTATTCAATTGAATTCGAGAAACTTTGACGCGACTAGGGGCCGCATCGGTGTGATTCATGTCCATTCGGCTCCATTTGTCTCGAATAGTGTCGATTCAGCTCGATTAGGCTCGATTTGGCTCCGTTAGGCTCGATTCACTGGATTCGGCTCGATTTCTCTCGGTTCAGCTCGATTTGGCCCTCTTTGGCCCTCTTCGGCTCTCTTCAGCTCTTTTCTACTCTACTCGATTCCATTGCACACCATTCTACTCCATTCTACGCTCTTCTACTATTCCCTACTGTAATTGATTCGATGGGATTCGACGCCATTCGACGCGATTTGTCTCGTTTCGTCTCCATTCAGCTTGATTCGACTCTGTTCTACTCTACTCTATTCTACTCTACACTATTCTGCTCTGCTCTACCCTTTTCTACTCTATTCTATTGTATCCTTTCCATTCTCTTCTACTGTGTTCAAGTCTACTCTATTCCATCCTACCCTAATCTAATCTATTCTACTGGATTCGATTCCACGCATCTCCATGCGATTCGGCTCAAATCGGCTCCTTTCCACTCCATTCATCCCCAATCGGCTCAAATCGGTTCGATTCAGCTCTAATCGGCTCCATTCGGCTCTAGTCAGCTCGAATAGGCTCTATTCAGCTCAATTCGGCTCTATTAGACTCTACTCAACTCTGTTATCTCTTTTCGACTCCACGCTACACCATTCTACTCCATCCTAAACTATTCTCTACTGTATTGTATTGTACTCTACCCTACTCTAGTCTATTCTAATTGATTGGATTGGATTGGATTGGAATTGATCAGATTCAATGCAATTCGACGGGATTCAACGCGATACGGCACGATTCCACGGGATTCGGCGTGATTCATCTTGGTTTCTATCCATTTAGCTCTTTTGGGCTCTATTTGGCCCTATTCGACAATGTTCGACTCTGCTCTACTCTACTCTTCTATACTCTGCTCGTCTCGACTCTATTCTTTCAGTTCTGTTCTGTTCTGTTCTACTGCACTCTATTCTACCCTACCCTACCCTAACTTAGCCTACTGTAATCTGTTCTATGCTATTCGACACACTTGAATGGGATTCGACCTGATTCGGGTCATATCGGCTCGATTCATCTCCTTTCTGCTCCATTAAACTCGATTCGGTTCTATTCGGCTCTTTTCCACTCTATTCGGCTCTTTTTGGCAGTATTCGACTCTATTTGACTCTAGTCTACGCGATTCTTTCTGTTCTGTTCTATTCTACTCTATTCTATTCTTCTCTACCCTACCCTAACCTTACCTTCCCCACACTAATCTATTTGATTCGATTCGACACGTTTCAAACGACTCAACATGATTCATCTCGATTCACCTTGAATTTGGTCAATTCGGCTGTATTCAGCTCTGTTTGGCTCTTTTCGGCTCTCTTCAGCTCAATTTGACTCTATTCTACTGGACCCGACTCTACTTAATTCTATTCTCTTCTTTCTATTGTGTTCTGTTGTGTTGTAGTCTAGCCTCTCCTGCCGTACCCTCCTCTACTCTAATCTATTCGATTCAACGCATTTCGACGCGATTCCATGTGATTAGGCTTGAATCGGCTCGATTTAGCTCTATTTGGCTTGAATTGGGTCAATTCGTCTCGATTCTGCTCAATTCAGCATAATTAGGCTCGAGTGAATCTTATTCAGCCCTGCTCAGCTCTACTCAACCCTTTCTACTTTATTTGTCTCTATTTGGCTCCATTCAACTCCCTTCCACACCATTCTGCGCTTTTCTACTCTATTCTATTCTGTTCTACCCTACCCTACTCTAATCTATTCTAATCGATTCGATTCATCACGATTTGTCTCCTTTCCTCTCCATTCGAATCGATTCGGCTTGAATTGGATCTATTCATCTATATTCTGCACTACCCGACTCTGACTATTCCACTCTACTCAACTCTACTCCATTCTACTCTTGGTATTCTCTTCTGTTCTACTCTATTCTATTCTTCTGTGCCCTTCCCTACTGAATCCCAGTCTAACCTACACTACTCTAATCTATTCAATTTAATTCGATTCCATTCAGTTTGACACCATTCGACCCGATTTGAGACAATTCGACGGGATTCGGTGAGATTCCGCGAGATTTGATGCGTTTTGGTGGGATTTGATGGAATTCGACGAGATCCGATGCAATAGGATGCAATTAAGTGTGTTTTGGCTCGATTTTGCTGGGTTCAGTTTGTCTCTATTTGGCTCGTTTCAGCTCCACTAGGCTCCATTCATCCCGAATCTGGTCGACTCGACTCGATTCGGCTCATTTTGGCCATATGTGGTCCTATTCAGCGTTATTCGGCTCTATTCAACTCTTTTCTACTCTCTGCATCTGTGTTCGAATCCATTTGACTCCATTCCACACCATTCTATTCCATTCTACACTACTGTATTCTACAAAACCCTCCCCCACCCTAGCCTATCCTAATCTAGTCTGCTCTTTTCTAGTCTCCTTTTCTATTTTCTCGATTCCATCCTATGCTACTCTACCATACCCTACACTAAGCTAACCTACCCTGACCTATGCTGTTCTATTCTATTTCCTTCTATTTTCTCTGTTCCACCGTATGCTTCCCTACCCTATGCTACCCCACCGTACCATACTCTACTACTTAGGGTTACTCAATAAGGGTCCTAATTAAGGGGAGTAGTTCGGGCAAGGGTACTCCTTAAGGCAAGTGTACTAGTTCAGGCTACTACTTATGGGCAGGGCACTAGTTAAGGCCAGGCTACTAGTTAAGGCATGGGTACTTGTTGAGGGTACTGGTTAAGGCAAGGGTACCAGTTCAGGCTACTTGTTAAGGACATACTACTAGTGAAGGCAAGGGTACTAGTGAAGACTACTGGTTAAGGCAAGGGTACTTGTTAGGACTACTAGTTAAGGCAAGGGTACTAGATTAGGCTAAGAGTTCAGGCAAGGGTACTCGTTCAGCTTACTGACTTAGGGTACTATTCAAGACTAGTTGTCTAGGCTACTGCTCTATGCCACTAGTCTAGCTGACTAGTCCAGCTTACTAGTCTAGGCTTCTACTCTAGCCTTCTCTTGTCTACTCTAATGTAGTCTACTTGCATCTACCCTAGTCTTCCTATCATAAACTACCCTACCCTAACCTATTCTAATCGATTCCATTTGATTCGATTCAAAGCATTTCGATGCGACCGGGCACCATCACGCTTGAGTCGGCTCGATTCCGCAACATCAGCGCGATTCAGCTCGATTTGGCTCGAATCGCTTCAATTCAGCTCGTTTCCACTCGGTTCAGCCTTATTCGGCCCTATTTGGCTCGATTCGACTCTTTTGTACTCTATTTGTCTCTGTTCGACTCCATTTGACTCCACTCTTCTCCATTCTACGCTATTCTGTTCTACTCTACCCTACGATACTCTAATCTATTCGATTGGATGCGATTCGAAGCAATTCGGTGTGATTCATCTCGTTTTGTTTCCATTTGACTCGATTCGGCCAGAATTGGCTCTATTCAGCTATATCCTGCACTCTTTGACTCTATTTGACTCAATTCTACTCTGCTCTACTCTTGTCTGCTTTACTCTCTCTACTCTACCCTACTGTACTATATTCTATTCTGTACTATTCTGTTCTATTCTACCCACCCGCCCCTCCCCTCCCCTTCCCTAATCTATTTGATTAGATTCGATGTGACGTATTTCCACGCGATTTGACGCGATTAGGCTTGAATCAGCTCGATTCAGTTCGAATCGGCTCTATTCGGCCCGACTTGGCTCCATTTCACTCCATTCGGCTCGATTAGGCTCGAATTCCATCGATTCTGCTGGATTCTGCTCAATTAGGCCTTATTTGGGCCTATTCGGCCCTATTCTGCTCTATTAGACTCTTTTGTACTCTGTTCATATCTATCCGTCTCTATGGGACTCCGTTCAACTCCATTCCTCACTATTTTCCTCTCTTCTATTCTACCCTTCCCTACCCTAATCTCTTCTAATCGATTCGATTTGATTTGACGCGATTCGAAGCAACCGGACGTGATTCGTCTCGTTTTGTCTCCACTCGGCTCAATTCGGCTATGTTCTCTCTCTTTGACTCTATTCTATTCTGTTGTATTCTTTCTGTTCTGTTCTATTCTCTCCTATTCTGTTGTACTCTATTCTATTCTACCCTACCCGACCCAACGGCACCCCACCCGAACCTACCCTACTTTAATCTATTGGATTCAATTCGATTCCGTGCAAAGCGATTTGATAGGACTTGACTGGATTCGGCAAATCTGAAGGGATTTGATGAGATTCCATGCGACTCGACGTGATTCAGTAGGATTCTCTGAGGTTTGACGCAATTCGAAGTTATTCGACGTGATTCGATGGGATTCGACACGATATGAAGCGATTTGACCTTGTTTGATTCAAAACGATGTGACTCGACTCGATTCGACCTGATTCGATTCGACGCTGTTCGGTGACAGTCAGTGCGATTCTGCTTGATTCCACTCGATTAGGTGTGATTCGGCAGTATACAGCTCTTTTCGGCTGTATTCAGCTCCATTCGTCTCTATTCAGCTTATTCGGCTCTATTCGACTGTATTCGACTCTACTCTTTTCCACTCGATTCTGTTCCTTCTATTCTGTTCTAATCTCTTCTATTCCACTCTACTCTGTTCTATTCTCCCCTCCCCTCCCCTTCTCTAATCTATACGTCTCGATTGGATTTGACGCGTTGAACGCGATTCCAGGCGATGAAGCTTGAATCGGCTCGATTCGGCTCGATTTGGCTCTATTCGGCTCAGTTAGGCTCCATTCAGCTTGTTTTGGCTTGAATCGCTTCGAATCTGCTCGATTTGGCCTTCTTCGGCCCTATTCTGCTCTATTCGACTCTCTTCTACTCTATTCGTTTCTACTTGACTCCATTCTACTCCATTCTATTCATTCCACACTATTCTACTCTATTCTGCTCTACCCTACCCAACACCACTCTAATTTACTCCACTTGCTTCTACACGATTCCTCTCATTTTGTATGCATTTGGCTCTATTCAGCTCTATTCTACTCTACTCTATTGTATTGTTTCTACTCTGTTCTGTACTATTCTACTCTATTCTACCCTACCCTATGCTACCCAACTCTAAGGTATTGTAATCCACTTGATTGGATTTGATTCAACCCATTTCAACGTGATTCGTCTCGATTTGGCTCTGTTCAAATCTATTCTACTCTACTCTATTCCCCTCTACTCTACTCTAGCCTACTCTTTTCTGTATTCGTTCTGTGTTGTTCTGTTCTATTTTGTTGTGTTCTGTTCTGTTTTATTCTATTCTACTCTATTCTACCCTACTCTAGCCTACCCGAACCTCCCCTACTCTAGTCTATTCAATTGAATTCGAGAAACTTTGACGCGACTAGGGGCCGCATCGGTGTGATTCATGTCCATTCGGCTCCATTTGTCTCGAATAGTGTCGATTCAGCTCGATTAGGCTCGATTTGGCTCCGTTAGGCTCGATTCACTGGATTCGGCTCGATTTCTCTCGGTTCAGCTCGATTTGGCCCTCTTTGGCCCTCTTCGGCTCTCTTCAGCTCTTTTCTACTCTACTCGATTCCATTGCACACCATTCTACTCCATTCTACGCTCTTCTACTATTCCCTACTGTAATTGATTCGATGGGATTCGACGCCATTCGACGCGATTTGTCTCGTTTCGTCTCCATTCAGCTTGATTCGACTCTGTTCTACTCTACTCTATTCTACTCTACACTATTCTGCTCTGCTCTACCCTTTTCTACTCTATTCTATTGTATCCTTTCCATTCTCTTCTACTGTGTTCAAGTCTACTCTATTCCATCCTACCCTAATCTAATCTATTCTACTGGATTCGATTCCACGCATCTCCATGCGATTCGGCTCAAATCGGCTCCTTTCCACTCCATTCATCCCCAATCGGCTCAAATCGGTTCGATTCAGCTCTAATCGGCTCCATTCGGCTCTAGTCAGCTCGAATAGGCTCTATTCAGCTCTATTCGGCTCTATTAGACTCTACTCAACTCTATTATCTCTTTTCGACTCCACTCGACTCCATGCTACACCATTCTACTCCATCCTAAACTATTCTCTACTGTATTGTATTGTACTCTACCCTACTCTAGTCTATTCTAATTGATTGGATTGGATTGGATTGGAATTGATCAGATTCAATGCAATTCGACGGGATTCAACGCGATACGGCACGATTCCACGGGATTCGGCGTGATTCATCTTGGTTTCTATCCATTTAGCTCTTTTGGGCTCTATTTGGCCCTATTCGACAATGTTCGACTCTGCTCTACTCTACTCTTCTATACTCTGCTCGTCTCGACTCTATTCTTTCAGTTCTGTTCTGTTCTGTTCTACTGCACTCTATTCTACCCTACCCTACCCTAACTTAGCCTACTGTAATCTGTTCTATGCTATTCGACACACTTGAATGGGATTCGACCTGATTCGGGTCATATCGGCTCGATTCATCTCCTTTCTGCTCCATTAAACTCGATTCGGTTCTATTCGGCTCTTTTCCACTCTATTCGGCTCTTTTTGGCAGTATTCGACTCTATTTGACTCTAGTCTACTCGATTCTTTCTGTTCTGTTCTATTCTACTCTATTCTATTCTTCTCTACCCTACCCTAACCTTACCTTCCCCACACTAATCTATTTGATTCGATTCGACACGTTTCAAACGACTCAACATGATTCATCTCGATTCACCTTGAATTTGGTCAATTCGGCTGTATTCAGCTCTGTTTGGCTCTTTTCGGCTCTCTTCAGCTCAATTTGACTCTATTCTACTGGACCCGACTCTACTTAATTCTATTCTCTTCTTTCTATTGTGTTGTGTTGTGTTGTGTTGTAGTCTAGCCTCTCCTGCCGTACCCTCCTCTACTCTAATCTATTCGATTCAACGCATTTCGACGCGATTCCATGTGATTAGGCTTGAATCGGCTCGATTTAGCTCTATTTGGCTTGAATTGGGTCAATTCGTCTCGATTCTGCTCAATTCAGCATAATTAGGCTCGAGTGAATCTTATTCAGCCCTGCTCAGCTCTACTCAACCCTTTCTACTTTATTTGTCTCTATTTGGCTCCATTCAACTCCCTTCCACACCATTCTGCGCTTTTCTACTCTATTCTATTCTGTTCTACCCTACCCTACTCTAATCTATTCTAATCGATTCGATTCATCACGATTTGTCTCCTTTCCTCTCCATTCGAATCGATTGGGCTTGAATTGGATCTATTCATCTATATTCTGCACTACCCGACTCTGACTATTCCACTCTACTCAACTCTACTCCATTCTACTCTTGGTATTCTCTTCTGTTCTACTCTATTCTATTCTTCTGTGCCCTTCCCTACTGAATCCCAGTCTAACCTACACTACTCTAATCTATTCAATTTAATTCGATTCCATTCAGTTTGACACCATTCGACCCGATTTGAGACAATTCGACGGGATTCGGTGAGATTCCGCGAGATTTGATGCGTTTTGGTGGGATTTGATGGAATTCGACGAGATCCGATGCAATAGGATGCAATTAAGTGTGTTTTGGCTCGATTTTGCTGGGTTCAGTTTGTCTCTATTTGGCTCGTTTCAGCTCCACTAGGCTCCATTCATCCCGAATCTGGTCGACTCGACTCGATTCGGCTCATTTTGGCCATATGTGGTCCTATTCAGCGTTATTCGGCTCTATTCAACTCTTTTCTACTCTCTGCATCTGTGTTCGAATCCATTTGACTCCATTCCACACCATTCTATTCCATTCTACACTACTGTATTCTACAAAACCCTCCCCCACCCTAGCCTATCCTAATCTAGTCTGCTCTTTTCTAGTCTCCTTTTCTATTTTCTCGATTCCATCCTATGCTACTCTACCATACCCTACACTAAGCTAACCTACCCTGACCTATGCTGTTCTATTCTATTTCCTTCTATTTTCTCTGTTCCACCGTATGCTTCCCTACCCTATGCTACCCCACCGTACCATACTCTACTACTTAGGGTTACTCAATAAGGGTCCTAATTAAGGGGAGTAGTTCGGGCAAGGGTACTCCTTAAGGCAAGGGTACTAGTTCAGGCTACTAGTTAAGGCCAGGCTACTAGTTAAGTCCAGGCTACTAGTTAAGGCATGGGTACTTGTTGAGGGTACTGGTTAAGGCAAGAGTACCAGTTCAGGCTACTTGTTAAGGACATACTACTAGTGAAGGCAAGGGTACTAGTGAAGACTACTGGTTAAGGCAAGGGTACTTGTTAGGACTACTAGTTAAGGCAAGGGTACTAGATTAGGCTAAGAGTTCAGGCAAGGGTACTCGTTCAGCTTACTGACTTAGGGTACTATTCAAGACTAGTTGTCTAGGCTACTGCTCTATGCCACTAGTCTAGCTGACTAGTCCAGCTTACTAGTCTAGGCTTCTACTCTAGCCTTCTCTTGTCTACTCTAATGTAGTCTACTTGCATCTACCCTAGTCTTCCTATCATAAACTACCCTACCCTAACCTATTCTAATCGATTCCATTTGATTCGATTCAAAGCATTTCGATGCGACCGGACACCATCACGCTTGAGTCGGCTCGATTCCGCAACATCAGCGCGATTCAGCTCGATTTGGCTCGAATCGCTTCAATTCAGCTCGTTTCCACTCGGTTCAGCCTTATTCGGCCCTATTTGGCTCGATTCGACTCTTTTGTACTCTATTTGTCTCTGTTCGACTCCATTTGACTCCACTCTTCTCCATTCTATGCTATTCTGTTCTACTCTACCCTACGATACTCTAATCTATTCGATTGGATGCGATTCGAAGCAATTCGGTGTGATTCATCTCGTTTTGTTTCCATTTGACTCGATTCGGCCAGAATTGGCTCTATTCAGCTATATCCTGCACTCTTTGACTCTATTTGACTCAATTCTACTCTGCTCTACTCTTGTCTGCTTTACTCTCTCTACTCTACCCTACTGTACTATATTCTATTCTGTACTATTCTGTTCTATTCTACCCACCCGCCCCTCCCCTACCCTTCCCTAATCTATTTGATTAGATTCGATGTGACGTATTTCCACACGATTTGACGCGATTAGGCTTGAATCAGCTCGATTCAGTTCGAATCGGCTCTATTCGGCCCGACTTGGCTCCATTTCACTCCATTCGGCTCGATTAGGCTCGAATTCCATCGATTCTGCTGGATTCTGCTCAATTAGGCCTTATTTGGGCCTATTCGGCCCTATTCTGCTCTATTAGACTCTTTTGTACTCTGTTCATATCTATCCGTCTCTATGGGACTCCGTTCAACTCCATTCCTCACTATTTTCCTCTCTTCTATTCTACCCTTCCCTACCCTAATCTCTTCTAATCGATTCGATTTGATTTGACGCGATTCGAAGCAACCGGACGTGATTCATCTCGTTTTGTCTCCACTCGGCTCAATTCGGCTATGTTCTCTCTCTTTGACTCTATTCTATTCTGTTGTATTCTTTCTGTTCTGTTCTATTCTCTCCTGTTCTGTGGTACTCTATTCTATTCTACCCTACCCGACCCAACGGCACCCCACCCGAACCTACCCTACTTTAATCTATTGGATTCAATTCGATTCCGTGCAAAGCGATTTGATAGGACTTGACTGGATTCGGCAAATCTGAAGGGATTTGATGAGATTCCATGCGACTCGACGTGATTCAGTAGGATTCTCTGAGGTTTGACGCAATTCGAAGTTATTCGACGTGATTCGATGGGATTCGACACGATATGAAGCGATTTGACCTTGTTTGATTCAAAACGATGTGACTCGACTCGATTCGACCTGATTCGATTCGACGCTGTTCGGTGACAGTCAGTGCGATTCTGCTTGATTCCACTCGATTAGGTGTGATTCGGCAGTATACAGCTCTTTTCGGCTGTATTCAGCTCCATTCGTCTCTATACAGCTTATTCGGCTCTATTCGACTGTATTCGACTCTACTCTTTTCCACTCGATTCTGTTCCTTCTATTCTGTTCTAATCTCTTCTATTCCACTCTACTCTGTTCTATTCTCCCCTCCCCTCCCCTTCTCTAATCTATACGTCTCGATTGGATTTGACGCGTTGAACGCGATTCCAGGCGATGAAGCTTGAATCGGCTCGATTCGGCTCGATTTGGCTCTATTCGGCTCAGTTAGGCTCCATTCAGCTTGTTTTGGCTTGAATCGCTTCGAATCTGCTCGATTTGGCCTTCTTCGGCCCTATTCTGCTCTATTCGACTCTCTTCTACTCTATTCGTTTCTACTTGACTCCATTCTACTCCATTCTATTCATTCCACACTATTCTACTCTATTCTGCTCTACCCTACCCAACACCACTCTAATTTACTCTACTTGCTTCTACACGATTCCTCTCATTTTGTCTGCATTTGGCTCTATTCAGCTCTATTCTACTCTACTCTATTGTATTGTTTCTACTCTGTTCTGTACTATTCTACTCTATTCTACCCTACCCTATGCTACCCAACTCTAAGGTATTGTAATCCACTTGATTGGATTTGATTCAACCCATTTCAACGTGATTCGTCTCGATTTGGCTCTGTTCAAATCTATTCTACTCTACTCTATTCCCCTCTACTCTACTCTAGCCTACTCTTTTCTGTATTCGTTCTGTGTTGTTCTGTTCTATTTTGTTGTGTTCTGTTCTGTTTTATTCTATTCTACTCTATTCTACCCTACTCTAGCCTACCCGAACCTCCCCTACTCTAGTCTATTCAATTGAATTCGAGAAACTTTGACGCGACTAGGGGCCGCATCGGTGTGATTCATGTCCATTCGGCTCCATTTGTCTCGAATAGTGTCGATTCAGCTCGATTAGGCTCGATTTGGCTCCGTTAGGCTCGATTCACTGGATTCGGCTCGATTTCTCTCGGTTCAGCTCGATTTGGCCCTCTTTGGCCCTCTTCGGCTCTCTTCAGCTCTTTTCTACTCTACTCGATTCCATTGCACACCATTCTACTCCATTCTACGCTCTTCTACTATTCCCTACTGTAATTGATTCGATGGGATTCGACGCCATTCGACGCGATTTGTCTCGTTTCGTCTCCATTCAGCTTGATTCGACTCTGTTCTACTCTACTCTATTCTACTCTACACTATTCTGCTCTGCTCTACCCTTTTCTACTCTATTCTATTGTATCCTTTCCATTCTCTTCTACTGTGTTCAAGTCTACTCTATTCCATCCTACCCTAATCTAATCTATTCTACTGGATTCGATTCCACGCATCTCCATGCGATTCGGCTCAAATCGGCTCCTTTCCACTCCATTCATCCCCAATCGGCTCAAATCGGTTCGATTCAGCTCTAATCGGCTCCATTCGGCTCTAGTCAGCTCGAATAGGCTCTATTCAGCTCTATTCGGCTCTATTAGACTCTACTCAACTCTATTATCTCTTTTCGACTCCACTCGACTCCATGCTACACCATTCTACTCCATCCTAAACTATTCTCTACTGTATTGTATTGTACTCTACCCTACTCTAGTCTATTCTAATTGATTGGATTGGATTGGATTGGAATTGATCAGATTCAATGCAATTCGACGGGATTCAACGCGATACGGCACGATTCCACGGGATTCGGCGTGATTCATCTTGGTTTCTATCCATTTAGCTCTTTTGGGCTCTATTTGGCCCTATTCGACAATGTTCGACTCTGCTCTACTCTACTCTTCTATACTCTGCTCGTCTCGACTCTATTCTTTCAGTTCTGTTCTGTTCTGTTCTACTGCACTCTATTCTACCCTACCCTACCCTAACTTAGCCTACTGTAATCTGTTCTATGCTATTCGACACACTTGAATGGGATTCGACCTGATTCGGGTCATATCGGCTCGATTCATCTCCTTTCTGCTCCATTAAACTCGATTCGGTTCTATTCGGCTCTTTTCCACTCTATTCGGCTCTTTTTGGCAGTATTCGACTCTATTTGACTCTAGTCTACTCGATTCTTTCTGTTCTGTTCTATTCTACTCTATTCTATTCTTCTCTACCCTACCCTAACCTTACCTTCCCCACACTAATCTATTTGATTCGATTCGACACGTTTCAAACGACTCGACATGATTCATCTCGATTCACCTTGAATTTGGTCAATTCGGCTGTATTCAGCTCTGTTTGGCTCTTTTCGGCTCTCTTCAGCTCAATTTGACTCTATTCTACTGGACCCGACTCTACTTAATTCTATTCTCTTCTTTCTATTGTGTTGTGTTGTGTTGTGTTGTAGTCTAGCCTCTCCTGCCGTACCCTCCTCTACTCTAATCTATTCGATTCAACGCATTTCGACGCGATTCCATGTGATTAGGCTTGAATCGGCTCGATTTAGCTCTATTTGGCTTGAATTGGGTCAATTCGTCTCGATTCTGCTCAATTCAGCATAATTAGGCTCGAGTGAATCTTATTCAGCCCTGCTCAGCTCTACTCAACCCTTTCTACTTTATTTGTCTCTATTTGGCTCCATTCAACTCCCTTCCACACCATTCTGCGCTTTTCTACTCTATTCTATTCTGTTCTACCCTACCCTACTCTAATCTATTCTAATCGATTCGATTCATCACGATTTGTCTCCTTTCCTCTCCATTCGAATCGATTCGGCTTGAATTGGATCTATTCATCTATATTCTGCACTACCCGACTCTGACTATTCCACTCTACTCAACTCTACTCCATTCTACTCTTGGTATTCTCTTCTGTTCTACTCTATTCTATTCTTCTGTGCCCTTCCCTACTGAATCCCAGTCTAACCTACACTACTCTGATCTATTCAATTTAATTCGATTCCATTCAGTTTGACACCATTCGACCCGATTTGAGACAATTCGACGGGATTCGGTGAGATTCCGCGAGATTTGATGCGTTTTGGTGGGATTTGATGGAATTCGACGAGATCCGATGCAATAGGATGCAATTAAGTGTGTTTTGGCTCGATTTTGCTGGGTTCAGTTTGTCTCTATTTGGCTCGTTTCAGCTCCACTAGGCTCCATTCATCCCGAATCTGGTCGACTCGACTCGATTCGGCTCATTTTGGCCATATGTGGTCCTATTCAGCGTTATTCGGCTCTATTCAACTCTTTTCTACTCTCTGCATCTGTGTTCGAATCCATTTGACTCCATTCCACACCATTCTATTCCATTCTACACTACTGTATTCTACAAAACCCTCCCCCACCCTAGCCTATCCTAATCTAGTCTGCTCTTTTCTAGTCTCCTTTTCTATTTTCTCGATTCCATCCTATGCTACTCTACCATACCCTACACTAAGCTAACCTACCCTGACCTATGCTGTTCTATTCTATTTCCTTCTATTTTCTCTGTTCCACCGTATGCTTCCCTACCCTATGCTACCCCACCGTACCATACTCTACTACTTAGGGTTACTCAATAAGGGTCCTAATTAAGGGGAGTAGTTCGGGCAAGGGTACTCCTTAAGGCAAGGGTACTAGTTCAGGCTACTAGTTAAGGCCAGGCTACTAGTTAAGTCCAGGCTACTAGTTAAGGCATGGGTACTTGTTGAGGGTACTGGTTAAGGCAAGAGTACCAGTTCAGGCTACTTGTTAAGGACATACTACTAGTGAAGGCAAGGGTACTAGTGAAGACTACTGGTTAAGGCAAGGGTACTTGTTAGGACTACTAGTTAAGGCAAGGGTACTAGATTAGGCTAAGAGTTCAGGCAAGGGTACTCGTTCAGCTTACTGACTTAGGGTACTATTCAAGACTAGTTGTCTAGGCTACTGCTCTATGCCACTAGTCTAGCTGACTAGTCCAGCTTACTAGTCTAGGCTTCTACTCTAGCCTTCTCTTGTCTACTCTAATGTAGTCTACTTGCATCTACCCTAGTCTTCCTATCATAAACTACCCTACCCTAACCTATTCTAATCGATTCCATTTGATTCGATTCAAAGCATTTCGATGCGACCGGACACCATCACGCTTGAGTCGGCTCGATTCCGCAACATCAGCGCGATTCAGCTCGATTTGGCTCGAATCGCTTCAATTCAGCTCGTTTCCACTCGGCTCAGCCTTATTCGGCCCTATTTGGCTCGATTCGACTCTTTTGTACTCTATTTGTCTCTGTTCGACTCCATTTGACTCCACTCTTCTCCATTCTACGCTATTCTGTTCTACTCTACCCTACGATACTCTAATCTATTCGATTGGATGCGATTCGAAGCAATTCGGTGTGATTCATCTCGTTTTGTTTCCATTTGACTCGATTCGGCCAGAATTGGCTCTATTCAGCTATATCCTGCACTCTTTGACTCTATTTGACTCAATTCTACTCTGCTCTACTCTTGTCTGCTTTACTCTCTCTACTCTACCCTACTGTACTATATTCTATTCTGTACTATTCTGTTCTATTCTACCCACCCGCCCCTCCCCTACCCTTCCCTAATCTATTTGATTAGATTCGATGTGACGTATTTCCACACGATTTGACGCGATTAGGCTTGAATCAGCTCGATTCAGTTCGAATCGGCTCTATTCGGCCCAACTTGGCTCCATTTCACTCCATTCGGCTCGATTAGGCTCGAATTCCATCGATTCTGCTGGATTCTGCTCAATTAGGCCTTATTTGGGCCTATTCGGCCCTATTCTGCTCTATTAGACTCTTTTGTACTCTGTTCATATCTATCCGTCTCTATGGGACTCCGTTCAACTCCATTCCTCACTATTTTCCTCTCTTCTATTCTACCCTTCCCTACCCTAATCTCTTCTAATCGATTCGATTTGATTTGACGCGATTCGAAGCAACCGGACGTGATTCATCTCGTTTTGTCTCCACTCGGCTCAATTCGGCTATGTTCTCTCTCTTTGACTCTATTCTATTCTGTTGTATTCTTTCTGTTCTGTTCTATTCTCTCCTGTTCTGTGGTACTCTATTCTATTCTACCCTACCCGACCCAACGGCACCCCACCCGAACCTACCCTACTTTAATCTATTGGATTCAATTCGATTCCGTGCAAAGCGATTTGATAGGACTTGACTGGATTCGGCAAATCTGAAGGGATTTGATGAGATTCCATGCGACTCGACGTGATTCAGTAGGATTCTCTGAGGTTTGACGCAATTCGAAGTTATTCGACGTGATTCGATGGGATTCGACACGATATGAAGCGATTTGACCTTGTTTGATTCAAAACGATGTGACTCGACTCGATTCGACCTGATTCGATTCGACGCTGTTCGGTGACAGTCAGTGCGATTCTGCTTGATTCCACTCGATTAGGTGTGATTCGGCAGTATACAGCTCTTTTCGGCTGTATTCAGCTCCATTCGTCTCTATTCAGCTTATTCGGCTCTATTCGACTGTATTCGACTCTACTCTTTTCCACTCGATTCTGTTCCTTCTATTCTGTTCTAATCTCTTCTATTCCACTCTACTCTGTTCTATTCTCCCCTCCCCTCCCCTTCTCTAATCTATACGTCTCGATTGGATTTGACGCGTTGAACGCGATTCCAGGCGATGAAGCTTGAATCGGCTCGATTCGGCTCGATTTGGCTCTATTCGGCTCAGTTAGGCTCCATTCAGCTTGTTTTGGCTTGAATCGCTTCGAATCTGCTCGATTTGGCCTTCTTCGGCCCTATTCTGCTCTATTCGACTCTCTTCTACTCTATTCGTTTCTACTTGACTCCATTCTACTCCATTCTATTCATTCCACACTATTCTACTCTATTCTGCTCTACCCTACCCAACACCACTCTAATTTACTCTACTTGCTTCTACACGATTCCTCTCATTTTGTCTGCATTTGGCTCTATTCAGCTCTATTCTACTCTACTCTATTGTATTGTTTCTACTCTGTTCTGTACTATTCTACTCTATTCTACCCTACCCTATGCTACCCAACTCTAAGGTATTGTAATCCACTTGATTGGATTTGATTCAACCCATTTCAACGTGATTCGTCTCGATTTGGCTCTGTTCAAATCTATTCTACTCTACTCTATTCCCCTCTACTCTACTCTAGCCTACTCTTTTCTGTATTCGTTCTGTGTTGTTCTGTTCTATTTTGTTGTGTTCTGTTCTGTTTTATTCTATTCTACTCTATTCTACCCTACTCTAGCCTACCCGAACCTCCCCTACTCTAGTCTATTCAATTGAATTCGAGAAACTTTGACGCGACTAGGGGCCGCATCGGTGTGATTCATGTCCATTCGGCTCCATTTGTCTCGAATAGTGTCGATTCAGCTCGATTAGGCTCGATTTGGCTCCGTTAGGCTCGATTCACTGGATTCGGCTCGATTTCTCTCGGTTCAGCTCGATTTGGCCCTCTTTGGCCCTCTTCGGCTCTCTTCAGCTCTTTTCTACTCTACTCGATTCCATTGCACACCATTCTACTCCATTCTACGCTCTTCTACTATTCCCTACTGTAATTGATTCGATGGGATTCGACGCCATTCGACGCGATTTGTCTCGTTTCGTCTCCATTCAGCTTGATTCGACTCTGTTCTACTCTACTCTATTCTACTCTACACTATTCTGCTCTGCTCTACCCTTTTCTACTCTATTCTATTGTATCCTTTCCATTCTCTTCTACTGTGTTCAAGTCTACTCTATTCCATCCTACCCTAATCTAATCTATTCTACTGGATTCGATTCCACGCATCTCCATGCGATTCGGCTCAAATCGGCTCCTTTCCACTCCATTCATCCCCAATCGGCTCAAATCGGTTCGATTCAGCTCTAATCGGCTCCATTCGGCTCTAGTCAGCTCGAATAGGCTCTATTCAGCTCGATTCGGCTCTATTAGACTCTACTCAACTCTATTATCTCTTTTCGACTCCACTCGACTCCATGCTACACCATTCTACTCCATCCTAAACTATTCTCTACTGTATTGTATTGTACTCTACCCTACTCTAGTCTATTCTAATTGATTGGATTGGATTGGATTGGAATTGATCAGATTCAATGCAATTCGACGGGATTCAACGCGATACGGCACGATTCCACGGGATTCGGCGTGATTCATCTTGGTTTCTATCCATTTAGCTCTTTTGGGCTCTATTTGGCCCTATTCGACAATGTTCGACTCTGCTCTACTCTACTCTTCTATACTCTGCTCGTCTCGACTCTATTCTTTCAGTTCTGTTCTGTTCTGTTCTACTGCACTCTATTCTACCCTACCCTACCCTAACTTAGCCTACTGTAATCTGTTCTATGCTATTCGACACACTTGAATGGGATTCGACCTGATTCGGGTCATATCGGCTCGATTCATCTCCTTTCTGCTCCATTAAACTCGATTCGGTTCTATTCGGCTCTTTTCCACTCTATTCGGCTCTTTTTGGCAGTATTCGACTCTATTTGACTCTAGTCTACTCGATTCTTTCTGTTCTGTTCTATTCTACTCTATTCTATTCTTCTCTACCCTACCCTAACCTTACCTTCCCCACACTAATCTATTTGATTCGATTCGACACGTTTCAAACGACTCGACATGATTCATCTCGATTCACCTTGAATTTGGTCAATTCGGCTGTATTCAGCTCTGTTTGGCTCTTTTCGGCTCTCTTCAGCTCAATTTGACTCTATTCTACTGGACCCGACTCTACTTAATTCTATTCTCTTCTTTCTATTGTGTTGTGTTGTGTTGTGTTGTAGTCTAGCCTCTCCTGCCGTACCCTCCTCTACTCTAATCTATTCGATTCAACGCATTTCGACGCGATTCCATGTGATTAGGCTTGAATCGGCTCGATTTAGCTCTATTTGGCTTGAATTGGGTCAATTCGTCTCGATTCTGCTCAATTCAGCATAATTAGGCTCGAGTGAATCTTATTCAGCCCTGCTCAGCTCTACTCAACCCTTTCTACTTTATTTGTCTCTATTTGGCTCCATTCAACTCCCTTCCACACCATTCTGCGCTTTTCTACTCTATTCTATTCTGTTCTACCCTACCCTACTCTAATCTATTCTAATCGATTCGATTCATCACGATTTGTCTCCTTTCCTCTCCATTCGAATCGATTCGGCTTGAATTGGATCTATTCATCTATATTCTGCACTACCCGACTCTGACTATTCCACTCTACTCAACTCTACTCCATTCTACTCTTGGTATTCTCTTCTGTTCTACTCTATTCTATTCTTCTGTGCCCTTCCCTACTGAATCCCAGTCTAACCTACACTACTCTGATCTATTCAATTTAATTCGATTCCATTCAGTTTGACACCATTCGACCCGATTTGAGACAATTCGACGGGATTCGGTGAGATTCCGCGAGATTTGATGCGTTTTGGTGGGATTTGATGGAATTCGACGAGATCCGATGCAATAGGATGCAATTAAGTGTGTTTTGGCTCGATTTTGCTGGGTTCAGTTTGTCTCTATTTGGCTCGTTTCAGCTCCACTAGGCTCCATTCATCCCGAATCTGGTCGACTCGACTCGATTCGGCTCATTTTGGCCATATGTGGTCCTATTCAGCGTTATTCGGCTCTATTCAACTCTTTTCTACTCTCTGCATCTGTGTTCGAATCCATTTGACTCCATTCCACACCATTCTATTCCATTCTACACTACTGTATTCTACAAAACCCTCCCCCACCCTAGCCTATCCTAATCTAGTCTGCTCTTTTCTAGTCTCCTTTTCTATTTTCTCGATTCCATCCTATGCTACTCTACCATACCCTACACTAAGCTAACCTACCCTGACCTATGCTGTTCTATTCTATTTCCTTCTATTTTCTCTGTTCCACCGTATGCTTCCCTACCCTATGCTACCCCACCGTACCATACTCTACTACTTAGGGTTACTCAATAAGGGTCCTAATTAAGGGGAGTAGTTCGGGCAAGGGTACTCCTTAAGGCAAGGGTACTAGTTCAGGCTACTAGTTAAGGCCAGGCTACTAGTTAAGGCCAGGCTACTAGTTAAGGCATGGGTACTTGTTGAGGGTACTGGTTAAGGCAAGAGTACCAGTTCAGGCTACTTGTTAAGGACATACTACTAGTGAAGGCAAGGGTACTAGTGAAGACTACTGGTTAAGGCAAGGGTACTTGTTAGGACTACTAGTTAAGGCAAGGGTACTAGATTAGGCTAAGAGTTCAGGCAAGGGTACTCGTTCAGCTTACTGACTTAGGGTACTATTCAAGACTAGTTGTCTAGGCTACTGCTCTATGCCACTAGTCTAGCTGACTAGTCCAGCTTACTAGTCTAGGCTTCTACTCTAGCCTTCTCTTGTCTACTCTAATGTAGTCTACTTGCATCTACCCTAGTCTTCCTATCATAAACTACCCTACCCTAACCTATTCTAATCGATTCCATTTGATTCGATTCAAAGCATTTCGATGCGACCGGACACCATCACGCTTGAGTCGGCTCGATTCCGCAACATCAGCGCGATTCAGCTCGATTTGGCTCGAATCGCTTCAATTCAGCTCGTTTCCACTCGGTTCAGCCTTATTCGGCCCTATTTGGCTCGATTCGACTCTTTTGTACTCTATTTGTCTCTGTTCGACTCCATTTGACTCCACTCTTCTCCATTCTACGCTATTCTGTTCTACTCTACCCTACGATACTCTAATCTATTCGATTGGATGCGATTCGAAGCAATTCGGTGTGATTCATCTCGTTTTGTTTCCATTTGACTCGATTCGGCCAGAATTGGCTCTATTCAGCTATATCCTGCACTCTTTGACTCTATTTGACTCAATTCTACTCTGCTCTACTCTTGTCTGCTTTACTCTTTCTACTCTACCCTACTGTACTATATTCTATTCTGTACTATTCTGTTCTATTCTACCCACCCGCCCCTCCCCTCCCCTTCCCTAATCTATTTGATTAGATTCGATGTGACGTATTTCCACACGATTTGACGCGATTAGGCTTGAATCAGCTCGATTCAGTTCGAATCGGCTCTATTCGGCCCGACTTGGCTCCATTTCACTCCATTCGGCTCGATTAGGCTCGAATTCCATCAATTCTGCTGGATTCTGCTCAATTAGGCCTTATTTGGGCCTATTCGGCCCTATTCTGCTCTATTAGACTCTTTTGTACTCTGTTCATATCTATCCGTCTCTATGGGACTCCGTTCAACTCCATTCCTCACTATTTTCCTCTCTTCTATTCTACCCTTCCCTACCCTAATCTCTTCTAATCGATTCGATTTGATTTGACGCGATTCGAAGCAACCGGACGTGATTCATCTCGTTTTGTCTCCACTCGGCTCAATTCGGCTATGTTCTCTCTCTTTGACTCTATTCTATTCTGTTGTATTCTTTCTGTTCTGTTCTATTCTCTCCTGTTCTGTGGTACTCTATTCTATTCTACCCTACCCGACCCAACGGCACCCCACCCGAACCTACCCTACTTTAATCTATTGGATTCAATTCGATTCCGTGCAAAGCGATTTGATAGGACTTGACTGGATTCGGCAAATCTGAAGGGATTTGATGAGATTCCATGCGACTCGACGTGATTCAGTAGGATTCTCTGAGGTTTGACGCAATTCGAAGTTATTCGACGTGATTCGATGGGATTCGACACGATATGAAGCGATTTGACCTTGTTTGATTCAAAACGATGTGACTCGACTCGATTCGACCTGATTCGATTCGACGCTGTTCGGTGACAGTCAGTGCGATTCTGCTTGATTCCGCTCGATTAGGTGTGATTCGGCAGTATACAGCTCTTTTCGGCTGTATTCAGCTCCATTCGTCTCTATTCAGCTTATTCGGCTCTATTCGACTGTATTCGACTCTACTCTTTTCCACTCGATTCTGTTCCTTCTATTCTGTTCTAATCTCTTCTATTCCACTCTACTCTGTTCTATTCTCCCCTCCCCTCCCCTTCTCTAATCTATACGTCTCGATTGGATTTGACGCGTTGAACGCGATTCCAGGCGATGAAGCTTGAATCGGCTCGATTCGGCTCGATTTGGCTCTATTCGGCTCAGTTAGGCTCCATTCAGCTTGTTTTGGCTTGAATCGCTTCGAATCTGCTCGATTTGGCCTTCTTCGGCCCTATTCTGCTCTATTCGACTCTCTTCTACTCTATTCGTTTCTACTTGACTCCATTCTACTCCATTCTATTCATTCCACACTATTCTACTCTATTCTGCTCTACCCTACCCAACACCACTCTAATTTACTCTACTTGCTTCTACACGATTCCTCTCATTTTGTCTGCATTTGGCTCTATTCAGCTCTATTCTACTCTACTCTATTGTATTGTTTCTACTCTGTTCTGTACTATTCTACTCTATTCTACCCTACCCTATGCTACCCAACTCTAAGGTATTGTAATCCACTTGATTGGATTTGATTCAACCCATTTCAACGTGATTCGTCTCGATTTGGCTCTGTTCAAATCTATTCTACTCTACTCTATTCCCCTCTACTCTACTCTAGCCTACTCTTTTCTGTATTCGTTCTGTGTTGTTCTGTTCTATTTTGTTGTGTTCTGTTCTGTTTTATTCTATTCTACTCTATTCTACCCTACTCTAGCCTACCCGAACCTCCCCTACTCTAGTCTATTCAATTGAATTCGAGAAACTTTGACGCGACTAGGGGCCGCATCGGTGTGATTCATGTCCATTCGGCTCCATTTGTCTCGAATAGTGTCGATTCAGCTCGATTAGGCTCGATTTGGCTCCGTTAGGCTCGATTCACTGGATTCGGCTCGATTTCTCTCGGTTCAGCTCGATTTGGCCCTCTTTGGCCCTCTTCGGCTCTCTTCAGCTCTTTTCTACTCTACTCGATTCCATTGCACACCATTCTACTCCATTCTACGCTCTTCTACTATTCCCTACTGTAATTGATTCGATGGGATTCGACGCCATTCGACGCGATTTGTCTCGTTTCGTCTCCATTCAGCTTGATTCGACTCTGTTCTACTCTACTCTATTCTACTCTACACTATTCTGCTCTGCTCTACCCTTTTCTACTCTATTCTATTGTATCCTTTCCATTCTCTTCTACTGTGTTCAAGTCTACTCTATTCCATCCTACCCTAATCTAATCTATTCTACTGGATTCGATTCCACGCATCTCCATGCGATTCGGCTCAAATCGGCTCCTTTCCACTCCATTCATCCCCAATCGGCTCAAATCGGTTCGATTCAGCTCTAATCGGCTCCATTCGGCTCTAGTCAGCTCGAATAGGCTCTATTCAGCTCTATTCGGCTCTATTACACTCTACTCAACTCTATTATCTCTTTTCGACTCCACTCGACTCCATGCTACACCATTCTACTCCATCCTAAACTATTCTCTACTGTATTGTATTGTACTCTACCCTACTCTAGTCTATTCTAATGGATTGGATTGGATTGGATTGGAATTGATCAGATTCAATGCAATTCGACGGGATTCAACGCGATACGGCACGATTCCACGGGATTCGGTGTGATTCATCTTGGTTTCTATCCATTTAGCTCTTTTGGGCTCTATTTGGCCCTATTCGACAATGTTCGACTCTGCTCTACTCTACTCTTCTATACTCTGCTCGTCTCGACTCTATTCTTTCAGTTCTGTTCTGTTCTGTTCTACTGCACTCTATTCTACCCTACCCTACCCTAACTTAGCCTACTGTAATCTGTTCTATGCTATTCGACACACTTGAATGGGATTCGACCTGATTCGGGTCATATCGGCTCGATTCATCTCCTTTCTGCTCCATTAAACTCGATTCGGTTCTATTCGGCTCTTTTCCACTCTATTCGGCTCTTTTTGGCAGTATTCGACTCTATTTGACTCTAGTCTACTCGATTCTTTCTGTTCTGTTCTATTCTACTCTATTCTATTCTTCTCTACCCTACCCTAACCTTACCTTCCCCACACTAATCTATTTGATTCGATTCGACACGTTTCAAACGACTCGACATGATTCATCTCGATTCACCTTGAATTTGGTCAATTCGGCTGTATTCAGCTCTGTTTGGCTCTTTTCGGCTCTCTTCAGCTCAATTTGACTCTATTCTACTGGACCCGACTCTACTTAATTCTATTCTCTTCTTTCTATTGTGTTGTGTTGTGTTGTGTTGTAGTCTAGCCTCTCCTGCCGTACCCTCCTCTACTCTAATCTATTCGATTCAACGCATTTCGACGCGATTCCATGTGATTAGGCTTGAATCGGCTCGATTTAGCTCTATTTGGCTTGAATTGGGTCAATTCGTCTCGATTCTGCTCAATTCAGCATAATTAGGCTCGAGTGAATCTTATTCAGCCCTGCTCAGCTCTACTCAACCCTTTCTACTTTATTTGTCTCTATTTGGCTCCATTCAACTCCCTTCCACACCATTCTGCGCTTTTCTACTCTATTCTATTCTGTTCTACCCTACCCTACTCTAATCTATTCTAATCGATTCGATTCATCACGATTTGTCTCCTTTCCTCTCCATTCGAATCGATTCGGCTTGAATTGGATCTATTCATCTATATTCTGCACTACCCGACTCTGACTATTCCACTCTACTCAACTCTACTCCATTCTACTCTTGGTATTCTCTTCTGTTCTACTCTATTCTATTCTTCTGTGCCCTTCCCTACTGAATCCCAGTCTAACCTACACTACTCTAATCTATTCAATTTAATTCGATTCCATTCAGTTTGACACCATTCGACCCGATTTGAGACAATTCGACGGGATTCGGTGAGATTCCGCGAGATTTGATGAGTTTTGGTGGGATTTGATGGAATTCGACGAGATCCGATGCAATAGGATGCAATTAAGTGTGTTTTGGCTCGATTTTGCTGGGTTCAGTTTGTCTCTATTTGGCTCGTTTCAGCTCCACTAGGCTCCATTCATCCCGAATCTGGTCGACTCGACTCGATTCGGCTCATTTTGGCCATATGTGGTCCTATTCAGCGTTATTCGGCTCTATTCAACTCTTTTCTACTCTCTGCATCTGTGTTCGAATCCATTTGACTCCATTCCACACCATTCTATTCCATTCTACACTACTGTATTCTACAAAACCCTCCCCCACCCTAGCCTATCCTAATCTAGTCTGCTCTTTTCTAGTCTCCTTTTCTATTTTCTCGATTCCATCCTATGCTACTCTACCATACCCTACACTAAGCTAACCTACCCTGACCTATGCTGTTCTATTCTATTTCCTTCTATTTTCTCTGTTCCACCGTATGCTTCCCTACCCTATGCTACCCCACCGTACCATACTCTACTACTTAGGGTTACTCAATAAGGGTCCTAATTAAGGGGAGTAGTTCGGGCAAGGGTACTCCTTAAGGCAAGGGTACTAGTTCAGGCTACTAGTTAAGGCCAGGCTACTAGTTAAGGCCAGGCTACTAGTTAAGGCATGGGTACTTGTTGAGGGTACTGGTTAAGGCAAGGGTACCAGTTCAGGCTACTTGTTAAGGACATACTACTAGTGAAGGCAAGGGTACTAGTGAAGACTACTGGTTAAGGCAAGGGTACTTGTTAGGACTACTAGTTAAGGCAAGGGTACTAGATTAGGCTAAGAGTTCAGGCAAGGGTACTCGTTCAGATTACTGACTTAGGGTACTATTCAAGACTAGTTGTCTAGGCTACTGCTCTATGCCACTAGTCTAGCTGACTAGTCCAGCTTACTAGTCTAGGCTTCTACTCTAGCCTTCTCTTGTCTACTCTAATGTAGTCTACTTGCATCTACCCTAGTCTTCCTATCATAAACTACCCTACCCTAACCTATTCTAATCGATTCCATTTGATTCGATTCAAAGCATTTCGATGCGACCGGGCACCATCACGCTTGAGTCGGCTCGATTCTGCAACATCAGCGCGATTCAGCTCGATTTGGCTCGAATCGCTTCAATTCAGCTCGTTTCCACTCGGTTCAGCCTTATTCGGCCCTATTTGGCTCGATTCGACTCTTTTCTACTCTATTTGTCTCTGTTCGACTCCATTTGACTCCACTCTTCTCCATTCTACACTATTCTACTCTATTCTGTTCTACTCTACCCTACGATACTCTAATCTATTCGATTGGATGCGATTCGAAGCAATTCGGTGTGATTCATCTCGTTTTGTTTCCATTTGACTCGATTCGGCCAGAATTGGCTCTATTCAGCTATATCCTGCACTCTTTGACTCTATTTGACTCAATTCTACTCTGCTCTACTCTTGTCTGCTTTACTCTCTCTACTCTACCCTACTGTACTATATTCTATTCTGTACTATTCTGTTCTATTCTACCCACCCGCCCCTCCCCTACCCTTCCCTAATCTATTTGATTAGATTCGATGTGACGTATTTCCACGCGATTTGACGCGATTAGGCTTGAATCAGCTCGATTCAGTTCGAATCGGCTCTATTCGGCTCGACTTGGCTCCATTTCACTCCATTCGGCTCGATTAGGCTCGAATTCCATCGATTCTGCTGGATTCTGCTCCATTAGGCCTTATTTGGGCCTATTCGGCCCTATTCTGCTCTATTAGACTCTTTTGTACTCTGTTCATATCTGTCCGTCTCTATGGGACTCCGTTCAACTCCATTCCTCACTATTTTCCTCTCTTCTATTCTACCCTTCCCTACCCTAATCTCTTCTAATCGATTCGATTTGATTTGACGCGATTCGAAGCAACCGGACGTGATTCGTCTCGTTTTGTCTCCACTCGGCTCAATTCGGCTATGTTCTCTCTCTTTGACTCTATTCTATTCTGTTGTATTCTTTCTGTTCTGTTCTATTCTCTCCTGTTCTGTGGTACTCTATTCTATTCTACCCTACCCGACCCAACGGCACCCCACCCGAACCTACCCTACTTTAATCTATTGGATTCAATTCGATTCCGTGCAAAGCGATTTGATAGGACTTGACTGGATTCGGCAAATCCGAAGGGATTTGATGAGATTCCATGCGACTCGACGTGATTCAGTAGGATTCTCTGAGGTTTGACGCAATTCGAAGTTATTCGACGTGATTCGATGGGATTCGACACGATATGAAGCGATTTGACCTTGTTTGATTCAAAACGATGTGACTCGACTCGATTCGACCTGATTCGATTCGACACTGTTCGGTGACAGTCAGTGCGATTCTGCTTGATTCCACTCGATTAGGTGTGATTCGGCAGTATACAGCTCTTTTCGGCTGTATTCAGCTCCATTCGTCTCTATTCAGCTTATTCGGCTCTATTCGACTGTATTCGACTCTACTCTTTTCCACTCGATTCTACTCGATTCTATTCCTTCTGTTCTGTTCTAATCTCTTCTATTCCACTCTACTCTGTTCTATTCTCCCCTCCCCTCCCCTCCCCTTCTCTAATCTATACGTCTCGATTGGATTTGACGCGTTGAATGCGGTTCGAGGCGATGAAGCTTGAATCGGCTCGATTCGGCTCGATTTGGCTCTATTCGGCTCAGTTAGGCTCCATTCAGCTTGTTTTGGCTTGAATCGCTTCGAATCTGCTCGATTTGGCCTTCTTCGGCCCTATTCTGCTCTATTCGACTCTTTTCTACTCTATTCGTTTCTATTTGACTCCATTCTACTCCATTCTATTCATTCCACACTATTCTACACTATTCTACTCTATTCTGCTCTACCCTACCCAACACCACCCTAATTTACTCTACTTGCTTCTACACGATTCCTCTCATTTTGTCTGCATTTGGCTCTATTCAGCTCTATTCTACTCTTCTCTACTCTATTGTATTGTTTCTACTCTGTTCTGTACTATTCTACTCTATTCTACCCTACCCTATGCTACCCAACTCTAAGGTATTGTAATCCACTTGATTGGATTTGATTCAACCCATTTCAACGTGATTCGTCTCGATTTGGCTCTGTTCAAATCTATTCTACTCTACTCTATTCCCCTCTACTCTACTCTAGCCTACTCTTTTCTGTATTCGTTCTGTGTTGTTCTGTTCTATTTTGTTGTGTTCTGTTCTGTTTTATTCTATTCTACTCTATTCTACCCTACTCTAGCCTACCCGAACCTCCCCTACTCTAGTCTATTCAATTGAATTCGAGAAATTTTGACGTGACTAGGGGCCGAATCGGTGTGATTCATGTCCATTCGGCTCCATTTGTCTCGAATAGTGTCGATTCAGCTCGATTAGGCTCGATTTGGCTCCGTTAGGCTCGATTCACTGGATTCGGCTCGATTTCTCTCAATTCAGCTCGATTTGGCCCTCTCTGGCCCTCTTCGGCTCTCTTCAGCTCTTTTCTACTCTACTCGATTCCATTGCACACCATTCTACTCCATTCTACGCTCTTCTACTATTCCCTACTGTAATTGATTCGATGGGATTCGACGCCATTCGACGCGATTTGTCTCGTTTCGTCTCCATTCAGCTTGATTCGACTCTGTTCTACTCTACTCTATTCTACTCTACACTATTCTGCTCTGCTCTACCCTTTTCTACTCTATTCTATTGTATCCTTTCCATTCTCTTCTACTGTGTTCAAGTCTACTCTATTCCATCCTACCCTAATCTAATCTATTCTACTGGATTCGATTCCACGCATCTCCATGCGATTCGGCTCAAATCGGCTCCTTTCCACTCCATTCATCCCCAATCGGCTCAAATCGGTTCGATTCAGCTCTAATCGGCTCCATTCGGCTCTAGTCAGCTCGAATAGGCTCTATTCAGCTCGATTCGGCTCTATTAGACTCTACTCAACTCTATTATCTCTTTTCGACTCCACTCGACTCCATGCTGCACCATTCTACTCCATCCTAAACTATTCTCTACTGTATTGTATTGTACTCTACCCTACTCCAGTCTATTCTAATTGATTGGATTGGAATTGATCAGATTCAATGCAATTCGACGGGATTCGACGCGATACGGCACGATTCCACGGGATTCGGTGTGATTCCTCTTGGTTTCTATCCATTTAGCTCTTTTGGGCTCTATTTGGCCCTATTCGACAATGTTTGACTCTGCTCTACTCTACTCTTCTATACTCTGCTCGTCTCGACCCTATTCTTTCAGTTCTGTTCTGTTCTGTTCTGTTCTACTGCACTCTATTCTACCCTACCCTACCCTAACTTAGCCTACCGTAATCTGTTCTATGCTATTCGACACACTTGAATGGGATTCGACCTGATTCGGGTCATATCGGCTCGATTCATCTCCTTTCTGCTCCATTAAACTCGATTCGGTTCTATTCGGCTCTTTTCCACTCTATTCGGCTCTTTTTGGCAGTATTCGACTCTATTTGACTCTAGTCTACTCGATTCTTTCTGTTCTGTTCTGTTCTATTCTACTCTATTCTATTCTTCTCTACCCTACCCTAACCTTACCTTCCCCACACTAATCTATTTGATTCGATTCGACACGTTTCAAACGACTCGACATGATTCATCTCGATTCACCTTGAATTTGGTCAATTCGGCTGTATTCAGCTCTGTTTGGCTCTTTTCGGCTCTCTTCAGCTCAATTTGACTCTATTCTACTGGACCCGACTCTACTTAATTCTATTCTCTTCTTTCTATTGTGTTGTGTTGTGTTGTAGTCTAGCCTCTCCTGCCGTACCCTCCTCTACTCTAATCTATTCGATTCAACGCATTTCGACGCGATTCCATGTGATTAGGCTTGAATCGGCTCGATTTAGCTCTATTTGGCTTGAATTGGGTCAATTCGTTTCGATTCTGCTCAATTCAGCATAATTAGGCTCGAGTGAACCTTATTCAGCCCTGCTCAGCTCTACTCAACCCTTTCTACTTTATTTGTCTCTATTTGGCTCCATTCAACTCCCTTCCACAGCATTCTACTCTTTTCTACTCTATTCTATTCTGTTCTAGCCTTCTCTACTCTAATCTATTCTAATCGATTCGATTCATCACGATTTGTCTCCTTTCCTCTCCATTCGAATCGATTCGGCTTGAATTGGATCTATTCATCTATATTCTGCACTACCCGACTCTGACTATTCCACTCTACTCAACTCTACTCCATTCTACTCTTGGTATTCTCTTCTGTTCTACTCTATTCTATTCTTCTGTGCCCTTCCCTACTGAATCCCAGTCTAACCTACACTACTCTAATCTATTCAATTTAATTCGGTTCCATTCAGTTTGACACCATTCGACCCGATTTGAGACAATTCGACGGGATTCGGTGAGATTCCGCGAGATTTGATGCGTTTTGGTGGGATTTGATGGAATTCGACGAGATCCGATGCAATAGGATGCAATTAAGTGTGTTTTGGCTCGATTTTGCTGGGTTCAGTTTGTCTCTATTTGGCTCATTTCAGCTCCACTAGGCTCCATTCATCCCGAATCTGGTCGACTCGACTCGATTCGGCTCATTTTGGTCATATGTGGTCCTATTCAGCGTTATTCGGCTCTATTCAACTCTTTTCTACTCTCTGCATCTGTGTTCGAATCCATTTGACTCCATTCCACACCATTCTATTCCATTCTACACTACTGTATTCTACAAAACCCTCCCCCACCCTAGCCTATCCTAATCTAGTCTGCTCTTTTCTAGTCTCCTTTTCTATTTTCTCGATTCCATCCTATGCTACTCTACCATACCCTACACTAAGCTAACCTACCCTGACCTATGCTGTTCTATTCTATTTCCTTCTATTTTCTCTGTTCCACCGTATGCTTCCCTACCCTATGCTACCCCACCGTACCATAGTCTACTACTTAGGGTTACTCAATAAGGGTCCTAATTAAGGGGAGTAGTTCGGGCAAGGGTACTCCTTAAGGCAAGTATACTAGTTCAGGCTACTAGTTAAGGCCAGGGTACTAGTTAAGGCCAGGCTACTAGTTAAGGCATGGGTACTTGTTGAGGGTACTGGTTAAGGCAAGGGTACCAGTTCAGGCTACTTATTAAGGACATACTACTAGTGAAGGCAAGGGTACTAGTGAAGACTACTGGTTAAGGCAAGGGTACTTGTTAGGACTACTAGTTAAGGCAAGGGTACTAGATTAGGCTAAGAGTTCAGGCAAGGGTACTCGTTCAGATTACTGACTTAGGGTACTATTCAAGACTAGTTGTCTAGGCTACTGCTCTATGCCACTAGTCTAGCTGACTAGTCCAGCTTACTAGTCTACGCTTCTACTCTAGCCTTCTCTTGTCTACTCTAATGTAGTCTACTTGCATCTACCCTAGTCTTCCTATCATAAACTACCCTACCCTAACCTATTCTAATCGATTCCATTTGATTCGATTCAAAGCATTTCGATGCGACCGGACACCATCACGCTTGAGTCGGCTCGATTCCGCAACATCAGCTCGATTCAGCTCGATTTGGCTCGAATCGCTTCAATTCAGCTCGTTTCCACTCAGTTCAGCCTTATTCGGCCCTATTTGGCTCGATTCGACTCTTTTCTACTCTATTTGTCTCTGTTCGACTCCATTTGACTCCACTCTTCACCATTCTACACTATTCTACTCTGTTCTGTTCTACTCTACCCTACGATACTCTAATCTATTCGATTGGATGCGATTCGAAGCAATTCGGTGTGATTCATCTCGTTTTGTTTCCATTTGACTCGATTCGGCCAGAATTGGCTCTATTCAGCTATATCCTGCACTCTTTGACTCTATTTGACTCAATTCTACTCTGCTCTACTCTTGTCTGCTTTACTCTCTCTACTCTACCCTACTGTACTATATTCTATTCTGTACTATTCTGTTCTATTCTACCCACCCGCCCCTCCCCTACCCTTCCCTAATCTATTTGATTAGATTCGATGTGACGTATTTCCACACGATTTGACGCGATTAGGCTTGAATCAGCTCGATTCAGTTCGAATCGGCTCTATTCGGCTCGACTTGGCTCCATTTCACTCCATTCGGCTCGATTAGGCTCGAATTCCATCGATTCTGCTGGATTCTGCTCAATTAGGCCTTATTTGGGCCTATTCGGCCCTATTCTGCTCTATTAGACTCTTTTGTACTCTGTTCATATCTGTCCGTCTCTATGGGACTCCGTTCAACTCCATTCCTCACTATTTTCCTCTCTTCTATTCTACCCTTCCCTACCCTAATCTCTTCTAATCGATTCGATTTGATTTGACGCGATTCGAAGCAACCGGACGTGATTCGTCTCGTTTTGTCTCCACTCGGCTCAATTCGGCTATGTTCTCTCTCTTTGACTCTATTCTATTCTGTTGTATTCTTTCTGTTCTGTTCTATTCTCTCCTGTTCTGTGGTACTCTATTCTATTCTACCCTACCCGACCCAACGGCACCCCACCCGAACCTACCCTACTTTAATCTATTGGATTCAATTCGATTCCGTGCAAAGCGATTTGATAGGATTTGACTGGATTCGGCAAATCTGAAGGGATTTGATGAGATTCCATGCGACTCGACGTGATTCAGTAGGATTCTCTGAGGTTTGACGCAATTCGAAGTTATTCGACGTGATTCGATGGGATTCGACACGATATGAAGCGATTTGACCTTGTTTGATTCAAAACGATGTGACTCGACTCGATTCGACCTGATTCGATTCGACGCTGTTCGGTGACAGTCAGTGCGATTCTGCTTGATTCCACTCGATTAGGTGTGATTCGGCAGTATACAGCTCTTTTCGGCTGTATTCAGCTCCATTCGTCTCTATTCAGCTTATTCGGCTCTATTCGACTGTATTCGACTCTACTCTTTTCCACTCGATTCTACTCGATTCTATTCCTTCTGTTCTGTTCTAATCTCTTCTATTCCACTCTACTCTGTTCTATTCTCCCCTCCCCTCCCCTCCCCTTCTCTAATCTATACGTCTCGATTGGATTTGACGCGTTGAATGCGATTCGAGGCGATGAAGCTTGAATCGGCTCGATTCGGCTCGATTTGGCTCTATTCGGCTCAGTTAGGCTCCATTCAGCTTGTTTTGGCTTGAATCGCTTCGAATCTGCTCGATTTGGCCTTCTTCGGCCCTATTCTGCTCTATTCGACTCTTTTCTACTCTATTCGTTTCTATTTGACTCCATTCTACTCCATTCTATTCATTCCACACTATTCTACACTATTCTACTCTATTCTGCTCTACCCTACCCAACACCACCCTAATTTACTCTACTTGCTTCTACACGATTCCTCTCATTTTGTCTGCATTTGGCTCTATTCAGCTCTATTCTACTCTTCTCTACTCTATTGTATTGTTTCTACTCTGTTCTGTACTATTCTACTCTATTCTACCCTACCCTATGCTACCCAACTCTAAGGTATTGTAATCCACTTGATTGGATTTGATTCAACCCATTTCAACGTGATTCGTCTCGATTTGGCTCTGTTCAAATCTATTCTACTCTACTCTAGCCTACTCTTTTCTGTATTCGTTCTGTGTTGTTCTGTTCTATTTTGTTGTGTTCTGTTCTGTTTTATTCTATTCTACTCTATTCTACCCTACTCTAGCCTACCCGAACCTCCCCTACTCTAGTCTATTCAATTGAATTCGAGAAATTTTGACGTGACTAGGGGCCGAATCGGTGTGATTCATGTCCATTCGGCTCCATTTGTCTCGAATAGTGTCGATTCAGCTCGATTAGGCTCGATTTGGCTCCGTTAGGCTCGATTCACTGGATTCGGCTCGATTTCTCTCAATTCAGCTCGATTTGGCCCTCTCTGGCCCTCTTCGGCTCTCTTCAGCTCTTTTCTACTCTACTCGATTCCATTGCACACCATTCTACTCCATTCTACGCTCTTCTACTATTCCCTACTGTAATTGATTCGATGGGATTCGACGCCATTCGACGCGATTTGTCTCGTTTCGTCTCCATTCAGCTTGATTCGACTCTGTTCTACTCTACTCTATTCTACTCTACACTATTCTGCTCTGCTCTACCCTTTTCTACTCTATTCTATTGTATCCTTTCCATTCTCTTCTACTGTGTTCAAGTCTACTCTATTCCATCCTACCCTAATCTATTCTACTGGATTCGATTCCACGCATCTCCATGCGATTCGGCTCAAATCGGCTCCTTTCCACTCCATTCATCCCCAATCGGCTCAAATCGGTTCGATTCAGCTCTAATCGGCTCCATTCGGCTCTAGTCAGCTCGAATAGGCTCTATTCAGCTCTATTCGGCTCTATTAGACTCTACTCAACTCTATTATCTCTTTTCGACTCCACTCGACTCCATGCTGCACCATTCTACTCCATCCTAAACTATTCTCTACTGTATTGTATTGTACTCTACCCTACTCTAGTCTATTCTAATTGATTGGATTGGAATTGATCAGATTCAATGCAATTCGACGGGATTCGACGCGATACGGCACGATTCCACGGGATTCGGTGTGATTCCTCTTGGTTTCTATCCATTTAGCTCTTTTGGGCTCTATTTGGCCCTATTCGACAATGTTTGACTCTGCTCTACTCTACTCTTCTATACTCTGCTCGTCTCGACCCTATTCTTTCAGTTCTGTTCTGTTCTGTTCTACTGCACTCTATTCTACCCTACCCTACCCTAACTTAGCCTACCGTAATCTGTTCTATGCTATTCGACACACTTGAATGGGATTCGACCTGATTCGGGTCATATCGGCTCGATTCATCTCCTTTCTGCTCCATTAAACTCGATTCGGTTCTATTCGGCTCTTTTCCACTCTATTCGGCTCTTTTTGGCAGTATTCGACTCTATTTGACTCTAGTCTACTCGATTCTTTCTGTTCTGTTCTATTCTACTCTATTCTATTCTTCTCTACCCTACCCTAACCTTACCTTCCCCACACTAATCTATTTGATTCGATTCGACACGTTTCAAACGACTCGACATGATTCATCTCGATTCACCTTGAATTTGGTCAATTCGGCTGTATTCAGCTCTGTTTGGCTCTTTTCGGCTCTCTTCAGCTCAATTTGACTCTATTCTACTGGACCCGACTCTACTTAATTCTATTCTCTTCTTTCTATTGTGTTGTGTTGTGTTGTAGTCTAGCCTCTCCTGCCGTACCCTCCTCTACTCTAATCTATTCGATTCAACGCATTTCGACGCGATTCCATGTGATTAGGCTTGAATCGGCTCGATTTAGCTCTATTTGGCTTGAATTGGGTCAATTCGTTTCGATTCTGCTCAATTCAGCATAATTAGGCTCGAGTGAACCTTATTCAGCCCTGTTCAGCTCTACTCAACCCTTTCTACTTTATTTGTCTCTATTTGGCTCCATTCAACTCCCTTCCACAGCATTCTACTCTTTTCTACTCTATTCTATTCTGTTCTAGCCTACTCTACTCTAATCTATTCTAATCGATTCGATTCATCACGATTTGTCTCCTTTCCTCTCCATTCGAATCGATTGGGCTTGAATTGGATCTATTCATCTATATTCTGCACTACCCGACTCTGACTATTCCACTCTACTCAACTCTACTCCATTCTACTCTTGGTATTCTCTTCTGTTCTACTCTATTCTATTCTTCTGTGCCCTTCCCTACTGAATCCCAGTCTAACCTACACTACTCTAATCTATTCAATTTAATTCGATTCCATTCAGTTTGACACCATTCGACCCGATTTGAGACAATTCGACGGGATTCGGTGAGATTCCGCGAGATTTGATGCGTTTTGGTGGGATTTGATGGAATTCGACGAGATCCGATGCAATAGGATGCAATTAAGTGTGTTTTGGCTCGATTTTGCTGGGTTCAGTTTGTCTCTATTTGGCTCGTTTCAGCTCCACTAGGCTCCATTCATCCCGAATCTGGTCGACTCGACTCGATTCGGCTCATTTTGGCCATATGTGGTCCTATTCAGCGTTATTCGGCTCTATTCAACTCTTTTCTACTCTCTGCATCTGTGTTCGAATCCATTTGACTCCATTCCACACCATTCTATTCCATTCTACACTACTGTATTCTACAAAACCCTCCCCCACCCTAGCCTATCCTAATCTAGTCTGCTCTTTTCTAGTCTCCTTTTCTATTTTCTCGATTCCATCCTATGCTACTCTACCATACCCTACACTAAGCTAACCTACCCTGACCTATGCTGTTCTATTCTATTTCCTTCTATTTTCTCTGTTCCACCGTATGCTTCCCTACCCTATGCTACCCCACCGTACCATAGTCTACTACTTAGGGTTACTCAATAAGGGTCCTAATTAAGGGGAGTAGTTCGGGCAAGGGTACTCCTTAAGGCAAGTATACTAGTTCAGGCTACTAGTTAAGGCCAGGGTACTAGTTAAGGCCAGGCTACTAGTTAAGGCATGGGTACTTGTTGAGGGTACTGGTTAAGGCAAGGGTACCAGTTCAGGCTACTTGTTAAGGACATACTACTAGTGAAGGCAAGGGTACTAGTGAAGACTACTGGTTAAGGCAAGGGTACTTGTTAGGACTACTAGTTAAGGCAAGGGTACTAGATTAGGCTAAGAGTTCAGGCAAGGGTACTCGTTCAGATTACTGACTTAGGGTACTATTCAAGACTAGTTGTCTAGGCTACTGCTCTATGCCACTAGTCTAGCTGACTAGTCCAGCTTACTAGTCTAGGCTTCTACTCTAGCCTTCTCTTGTCTACTCTAATGTAGTCTACTTGCATCTACCCTAGTCTTCCTATCATAAACTACCCTACCCTAACCTATTCTAATCGATTCCATTTGATTCGATTCAAAGCATTTCGATGCGACCGGACACCATCACGCTTGAGTCGGCTCGATTCCGCAACATCAGCTCGATTCAGCTCGCTTTGGCTCGAATCGCTTCAATTCAGCTCGTTTCCACTCGGTTCAGCCTTATTCGGCCCTATTTGGCTCGATTCGACTCTTTTCTACTCTATTTGTCTCTGTTCGACTCCATTTGACTCCACTCTTCACCATTCTACACTATTCTACTCTGTTCTGTTCTACTCTACCCTACGATACTCTAATCTATTCGATTGGATGCGATTTGAAGCAATTCGGTGTGATTCATCTCGTTTTGTTTCCATTTGACTCGATTCGGCCAGAATTGGCTCTATTCAGCTATATCCTGCACTCTTTGACTCTATTTGACTCAATTCTACTCTGCTCTACTCTTGTCTGCTTTACTCTCTCTACTCTACCCTACTGTACTATATTCTATTCTGTACTATTCTGTTCTATTCTACCCACCCGCCCCTCCCCTACCCTTCCCTAATCTATTTGATTAGATTCGATGTGACGTATTTCCACGCGATTTGACGCGATTAGGCTTGAATCAGCTCGATTCAGTTCGAATCGGCTCTATTCGGCTCGACTTGGCTCCATTTCACTCCATTCGGCTCGATTAGGCTCGAATTCCACCGATTCTGCTGGATTCTGCTCAATTAGGCCTTATTTGGGCCTATTCGGCCCTATTCTGCTCTATTAGACTCTTTTGTACTCTGTTCATATCTATCCGTCTCTATTGGACTCCGTTCAACTCCATTCCTCACTATTTTCCTCTCTTCTATTCTACCCTTCCCTACCCTAATCTCTTCTAATCGATTCGATTTGATTTGACGCGATTCGAAGCAACCGGACGTGATTCGTCTCGTTTTGTCTCCACTCGGCTCAATTCGGCTATGTTCTCTCTCTTTGACTCTATTCTATTCTGTTGTATTCTTTCTGTTCTGTTCTATTCTCTCCTGTTCTGTGGTACTCTATTCTATTCTACCCTACCCGACCCAACGGCACCCCACCCGAACCTACCCTACTTTAATCTATTGGATTCAATTCGATTCCGTGCAAAGCGATTTGATAGGACTTGACTGGATTCGGCAAATCCGAAGGGATTTGATGAGATTCCATGCGACTCGACGTGATTCAGTAGGATTCTCTGAGGTTTGACGCAATTCGAAGTTATTCGACGTGATTCGATGGGATTCGACACGATATGAAGCGATTTGACCTTGTTTGATTCAAAACGATGTGACTCGACTCGATTCGACCTGATTCGATTCGACGCTGTTCAGTGACAGTCAGTGCGATTCTGCTTGATTCCACTCGATTAGGTGTGATTCGGCAGTATACAGCTCTTTTCGGCTGTATTCAGCTCCATTCGTCTCTATTCAGCTTATTCGGCTCTATTCGACTGTATTCGACTCTACTCTTTTCCACTCGATTCTACTCGATTCTATTCCTTCTGTTCTGTTCTAATCTCTTCTATTCCACTCTACTCTGTTCTATTCTCCCCTCCCCTCCCCTTCTCTAATCTATACGTCTCGATTGGATTTGACGCGTTGAATGCGATTCGAGGCGATGAAGCTTGAATCGGCTCGATTCGGCTCGATTTGGCTCTATTCGGCTCAGTTAGGCTCCATTCAGCTTGTTTTGGCTTGAATCGCTTCGAATCTGCTCGATTTGGCCTTCTTCGGCCCTATTCTGCTCTATTCGACTCTTTTCTACTCTATTCGTTTCTATTTGACTCCATTCTACTCCATTCTATTCATTCCACACTATTCTACACTATTCTACTCTATTCTGCTCTACCCTACCCAACACCACCCTAATTTACTCTACTTGCTTCTACACGATTCCTCTCATTTTGTCTGCATTTGGCTCTATTCAGCTCTATTCTACTCTTCTCTACTCTATTGTATTGTTTCTACTCTGTTCTGTACTATTCTACTCTATTCTACCCTACCCTATGCTACCCAACTCTAAGGTATTGTAATCCACTTGATTGGATTTGATTCAACCCATTTCAACGTGATTCGGCTCGATTTGGCTCTGTTCAAATCTATTCTACTCTACTCTATTCCCCTCTACTCTACTCTAGCCTACTCTTTTCTGTATTCGTTCTGTGTTGTTCTGTTCTATTTTGTTGTGTTCTGTTCTGTTTTATTCTATTCTACTCTATTCTACCCTACTCTAGCCTACCCGAACCTCCCCTACTCTAGTCTATTCAATTGAATTCGAGAAATTTTGACGTGACTAGGGGCCGCATCGGTGTGATTCATGTCCATTCGGCTCCATTTGTCTCGAATAGTGTCGATTCAGCTCGATTAGGCTCGATTTGGCTCCGTTAGGCTCGATTCACTGGATTCGGCTCGATTTCTCTCAATTCAGCTCGATTTGGCCCTCTCTGGCCCTCTTCGGCTCTCTTCAGCTCTTTTCTACTCTACTCGATTCCATTGCACACCATTCTACTCCATTCTACGCTCTTCTACTATTCCCTACTGTAATTGATTCGATGGGATTCGACGCCATTCGACGCGATTTGTCTCGTTTCGTCTCCATTCAGCTTGATTCGACTCCGTTCTACTCTACTCTATTCTACTCTACACTATTCTGCTCTGCTCTACCCTTTTCTACTCTATTCTATTGTATCCTTTCCATTCTCTTCTACTGTGTTCAAGTCTACTCTATTCCATCCTACCCTAATCTATTCTACTGGATTCGATTCCACGCATCTCCATGCGATTCGGCTCAAATCGGCTCCTTTCCACTCCATTCATCCCCAATCGGCTCAAATCGGTTCGATTCAGCTCTAATCGGCTCCATTCGGCTCTAGTCAGCTCGAATAGGCTCTATTCAGCTCGATTCGGCTCTATTAGACTCTACTCAACTCTATTATCTCTTTTCGACTCCACTCGACTCCATGCTGCACCATTCTACTCCATCCTAAACTATTCTCTACTGTATTGTATTGTACTCTACCCTACTCTAGTCTATTCTAATTGATTGGATTGGATTGGATTGGAATTGATCAGATTCAATGCAATTCGACGGGATTCGACGCGATACGGCACGATTCCACGGGATTCGGTGTGATTCCTCTTGGTTTCTATCCATTTAGCTCTTTTGGGCTCTATTTGGCCCTATTCGACAATGTTTGACTCTGCTCTACTCTACTCTTCTATACTCTGCTCGTCTCGACCCTATTCTTTCAGTTCTGTTCTGTTCTGTTCTACTGCACTCTATTCTACCCTACCCTACCCTAACTTAGCCTACCGTAATCTGTTCTATGCTATTCGACACACTTGAATGGGATTCGACCTGATTCGGGTCATATCGGCTCGATTCATCTCCTTTCTGCTCCATTAAACTCGATTCGGTTCTATTCGGCTCTTTTCCACTCTATTCGGCTCTTTTTGGCAGTATTCGACTCTATTTGACTCTAGTCTACTCGATTCTTTCTGTTCTGTTCTATTCTACTCTATTCTATTCTTCTCTACCCTACCCTAACCTTACCTTCCCCACACTAATCTATTTGATTCGATTCGACACGTTTCAAACGACTCGACATGATTCATCTCGATTCACCTTGAATTTGGTCAATTCGGCTGTATTCAGCTCTGTTTGGCTCTTTTCGGCTCTCTTCAGCTCAATTTGACTCTATTCTACTGGACCCGACTCTACTTAATTCTATTCTCTTCTTTCTATTGTGTTGTGTTGTGTTGTAGTCTAGCCTCTCCTGCCGTACCCTCCTCTACTCTAATCTATTCGATTCAACGCATTTCGACGCGATTCCATGTGATTAGGCTTGAATCGGCTCGATTTAGCTCTATTTGGCTTGAATTGGGTCAATTCGTTTCGATTCTGCTCAATTCAGCATAATTAGGCTCGAGTGAACCTTATTCAGCCCTGTTCAGCTCTACTCAACCCTTTCTACTTTATTTGTCTCTATTTGGCTCCATTCAACTCCCTTCCACAGCATTCTACTCTTTTCTACTCTATTCTATTCTGTTCTAGCCTACTCTACTCTAATCTATTCTAATCGATTCGATTCATCACGATTTGTCTCCTTTCCTCTCCATTCGAATCGATTGGGCTTGAATTGGATCTATTCATCTATATTCTGCACTACCCGACTCTGACTATTCCACTCTACTCAACTCTACTCCATTCTACTCTTGGTATTCTCTTCTGTTCTACTCTATTCTATTCTTCTGTGCCCTTCCCTACTGAATCCCAGTCTAACCTACACTACTCTAATCTATTCAATTTAATTCGATTCCATTCAGTTTGACACCATTCGACCCGATTTGAGACAATTCGACGGGATTCGGTGAGATTCCGCGAGATTTGATGCGTTTTGGTGGGATTTGATGGAATTCGACGAGATCCGATGCAATAGGATGCAATTAAGTGTGTTTTGGCTCGATTTTGCTGGGTTCAGTTTGTCTCTATTTGGCTCGTTTCAGCTCCACTAGGCTCCATTCATCCCGAATCTGGTCGACTCGACTCGATTCGGCTCATTTTGGCCATATGTGGTCCTATTCAGCGTTATTCGGCTCTATTCAACTCTTTTCTACTCTCTGCATCTGTGTTCGAATCCATTTGACTCCATTCCACACCATTCTATTCCATTCTACACTACTGTATTCTACAAAACCCTCCCCCACCCTAGCCTATCCTAATCTAGTCTGCTCTTTTCTAGTCTCCTTTTCTATTTTCTCGATTCCATCCTATGCTACTCTACCATACCCTACACTAAGCTAACCTACCCTGACCTATGCTGTTCTATTCTATTTCCTTCTATTTTCTCTGTTCCACCGTATGCTTCCCTACCCTATGCTACCCCACCGTACCATAGTCTACTACTTAGGGTTACTCAATAAGGGTCCTAATTAAGGGGAGTAGTTCGGGCAAGGGTACTCCTTAAGGCAAGTATACTAGTTCAGGCTACTAGTTAAGGCCAGGGTACTAGTTAAGGCCAGGCTACTAGTTAAGGCATGGGTACTTGTTGAGGGTACTGGTTAAGGCAAGGGTACCAGTTCAGGCTACTTGTTAAGGACATACTACTAGTGAAGGCAAGGGTACTAGTGAAGACTACTGGTTAAGGCAAGGGTACTTGTTAGGACTACTAGTTAAGGCAAGGGTACTAGATTAGGCTAAGAGTTCAGGCAAGGGTACTCGTTCAGATTACTGACTTAGGGTACTATTCAAGACTAGTTGTCTAGGCTACTGCTCTATGCCACTAGTCTAGCTGACTAGTCCAGCTTACTAGTCTAGGCTTCTACTCTAGCCTTCTCTTGTCTACTCTAATGTAGTCTACTTGCATCTACCCTAGTCTTCCTATCATAAACTACCCTACCCTAACCTATTCTAATCGATTCCATTTGATTCGATTCAAAGCATTTCGATGCGACCGGACACCATCACGCTTGAGTCGGCTCGATTCCGCAACATCAGCTCGATTCAGCTCGCTTTGGCTCGAATCGCTTCAATTCAGCTCGTTTCCACTCGGTTCAGCCTTATTCGGCCCTATTTGGCTCGATTCGACTCTTTTCTACTCTATTTGTCTCTGTTCGACTCCATTTGACTCCACTCTTCTCCATTCTACGCTATTCTACTCTATTCTGTTCTACTCTACCCTACGATGCTCTAATCTATTCGATTGGATGCGATTCGAAGCAATTCGGTGTGATTCATCTCGTTTTGTTTCCATTTGACTCGATTCGGCCAGAATTGGCTCTATTCAGCTATATCCTGCACTCTTTGACTCTATTTGACTCAATTCTACTCTGCTCTACTCTTGTCTGCTTTACTCTCTCTACTCTACCCTACTGTACTATATTCTATTCTGTACTATTCTGTTCTATTCTACCCACCCGCCCCTCCCCTACCCTTCCCTAATCTATTTGATTAGATTCGATGTGACGTATTTCCACGCGATTTGACGCGATTAGGCTTGAATCAGCTCGATTCAGTTCGAATCGGCTCTATTCGGCTCGACTTGGCTCCATTTCACTCCATTCGGCTCGATTAGGCTCGAATTCCATCGATTCTGCTGGATTCTGCTCAATTAGGCCTTATTTGGGCCTATTCGGCCCTATTCTGCTCTATTAGACTCTTTTGTACTCTATTCATATCTATCCGTCTCTATTGGACTCCGTTCAACTCCATTCCTCACTATTTTCCTCTCTTCTATTCTACCCTTCCCTACTCTAATCTCTTCTAATCGATTCGATTTGATTTGACGCGATTCGAAGCAACCGGACGTGATTCGTCTCGTTTTGTCTCCACTCGGCTCAATTCGGCTATGTTCTCTCTCTTTGACTCTATTCTATTCTGTTGTATTCTTTCTGTTCTGTTCTATTCTCTCCTGTTCTGTGGTACTCTATTCTATTCTACCCTACCCGACCCAACGGCACCCCACCCGAACCTACCCTACTTTAATCTATTGGATTCAATTCGATTCCGTGCAAAGCGATTTGATAGGACTTGACTGGATTCGGCAAATCCGAAGGGATTTGATGAGATTCCATGCGACTCGACGTGATTCAGTAGGATTCTCTGAGGTTTGACGCAATTCGAAGTTATTCGACGTGATTCGATGGGATTCGACACGATATGAAGCGATTTGACCTTGTTTGATTCAAAACGATGTGACTCGACTCGATTCGACCTGATTCGATTCGACGCTGTTCGGTGACAGTCAGTGCGATTCTGCTTGATTCCACTCGATTAGGTGTGATTCGGCAGTATACAGCTCTTTTCGGCTGTATTCAGCTCCATTCGTCTCTATTCAGCTTATTCGGCTCTATTCGACTGTATTCGACTCTACTCTTTTCCACTCGATTCTATTCCTTCTGTTCTGTTCTAATCTCTTCTATTCCACTCTACTCTGTTCTATTCTCCCCTCCCCTCCCCTTCTCTAATCTATACGTCTCGATTGGATTTGACGCGTTGAATGCGATTCGAGGTGATGAAGCTTCAATCGGCTCGATTCGGCTCGATTTGGCTCTATTCGGCTCAGTTAGGCTCCATTCAGCTTGTTTTGGCTTGAATCGCTTCGAATCTGCTCGATTTGGCCTTCTTCGGCCCTATTCTGCTCTATTCGACTCTTTTCTACTCTATTCGTTTCTATTTGACTCCATTCTACTCCATTCTATTCATTCCACACTATTCTACTCTATTCTGCTCTACCCTACCCAACACCACTCTAATTTACTCTACTTGCTTCTACACGATTCCTCTCATTTTGTCTGCATTTGGCTCTATTCAGCTCTATTCTACTCTACTCTATTGTATTGTTTCTACTCTGTTCTGTACTATTCTACTCTATTCTACCCTACCCTATGCTACCCAACTCTAAGGTATTGTAATCCACTTGATTGGATTTGATTCAACCCATTTCAACGTGATTCGGCTCGATTTGGCTCTGTTCAAATCTATTCTACTCTACTCTATTCCCCTCTACTCTACTCTAGCCTACTCTTTTCTGTATTCGTTCCGTGTTGTTCTGTTCTATTTTGTTGTGTTCTGTTCTGTTTTATTCTATTCTACTCTATTCTACCCTACTCTAGCCTACCCGAACCTCCCCTACTCTAGTCTATTCAATTGAATTCGAGAAATTTTGACGTGACTAGGGGCCGAATCGTTGTGATTCATGTCCATTCGGCTCCATTTGTCTCAAATAGTGTCGATTCAGCTCGATTAGGCTCGATTTGGCTCCGTTAGGCTCGATTCACTGGATTCGGCTCGATTTCGCTCAATTCAGCTCGATTTGGCCCTCTTTGGCCCTCTTCGGCTCTCTTCAGCTCTTTTCTACTCTACTCGATTCCGTTGCACACCATTCTACTCCATTCTACGCTCTTCTACTATACCCTACTGTAATTGATTCGATGGGATTCGACGCCATTCGACGCGATTTGTCTCGTTTCGTCTCCATTCAGCTTGATTCGACTCTGTTCTACTCTACTCTATTCTACTCTACACTATTCTGCTCTGCTCTACCCTTTTCTACTCTATTCTATTGTATCCTTTCCATTCTCTTCTACTGTGTTCAAGTCTACTCTATTCCATCCTACCCTCATCTAATCTATTCTACTGGATTCGATTCCACGCATCTCGATGCGATTCGGCTCAAATCGGCTCCTTTCCACTCCATTCATCCCCAATCGGCTCAAATCGGTTCGATTCAGCTCTAATCGGCTCCATTCGGCTCCAGTCAGCTCCAATAGGCTCTATTCAGCTCTATTCGGCTCTATTAGACTCTACTCAACTCTATTATCTCTTTTCGACTCCACTCGACTCCGTGCTACACCATTCTACTCCATCCTAAACTATTCTCTACTGTATTGTATTGTACTCTACCCTACTCTAGTCTATTCTAATGGATTGGATTGGATTGGAATTGATCAGATTCAATGCAATTCGACGGGATTCGACGCGATACGGCACGATTCCACGGGATTCGGCGTGATTCGTCTTGGTTTCTATCCATTTAGCTCTTTTGGGCTCTATTTGGCTCTATTCGGCAATGTTCGACTCTGCTCTACTCTACTCTTCTATACTCTGCTCGTCTCGACCCTATTCTTTCAGTTCTGTTCTCTTCTCTTCTGTTCTACTGCACTCTATTCTACCCTACCCTACCCTAACTTAGCCTACTGTAATCTGTTCTATGCTATTCGACACACTTGAATGGGATTCGACCTGATTCGGGTCATATCGGCTCGATTCATCTCCTTTCTGCTCCATTAAACTCGATTCGGTTCTATTCGGCTCTTTTCCACTCTATTCGGCTCTTTTTGGCAGTATTCGACTCTATTTGACTCTAGTCTACTCGATTCTTTCTGTTCTGTTCTATTCTACTCTATTCTTCTCTACCCTACCGTAGCCTTACCTTCCCCACACTAATCTATTTGATTCGATTCGACACATTTCAAACGACTCGACATGATTCATCTCGATTCACCTTGAATTTGGTCAATTCGGCTGTATTCAGCTCTCTTTGGCTCTTTTCGGCTCTCTTCAACTCAATTTGACTCTATTCTACTGGACCCGACTCTACTTAATTCTATTCTCTTCTTTCTATTGTGTTCTGTTGTGTTGTAGTCTAGCCTCTCCTGCCGTACCCTCCTCTACTCTAATCTATTCGATTCAACGCATTTCGACGCGATTCCATGTGATTAGGCTTGAATCGGCTCGATTTAGCTCTATTTGGCTTGAATTGGGTCAATTCGTCTCGATTCTGCTCAATTCAGCATAATTAGGCTCGAGTGAACCTTATTCAGCCCTGTTCAGCTCTACTCAACCCTTTCTACTTTATTTGTCTCTATTTGGCTCCATTCAACTCCCTTCCACACCATTCTACTCTTTTCTACTCTATTCTATTCTGTTCTACCCTACCCTACTCTAACCTATTCTAATCGATTCGATTCATCACGATTTGTCTCCTTTCCTCTCCATTCGAATCGATTCGGCTTGAATTGGATCTATTCATCTATATTCTGCACTACCCGACTCTGACTATTCCACTCTACTCAACTCTACTCCATTCTACTCTTGGTATTCTCTTCTGTTCTACTCTATTCTATTCTTCTGTGCCCTTCCCTACTGAATCCCAGTCTAACCTACACTACTCTAATCTATTCAATTTAATTCGATTCCATTCAGTTTGACACCATTCGACCCGATTTGAGACAATTCGACGGGATTCGGTGAGATTCCGCGAGATTTGATGCGTTTTGGTGGGATTTGATGGAGTTCGACGAGATCCGATGCAATAGGATCTCGTGTGTTTTGGCTCGATTTTGCTGGGTTCAGTTTGTCTCTATCTGGCTCATTTCAGCTCCACTAGGCTCCATTCATCCCGAAGCTGGTCGACTCGACTCGATTCGGCTCATTTTGGTCATATGTGGTCCTATTCAGCGTTATTCGGCTCTATTCAACTCTTTTCTACTCTCTGCATCTGTGTTCGAATCCATTTGACTCCATTCCACACCATTCTATTCCATTCTACACTACTGTATTCTACAAAACCCTCCCCCACCCTAGCCTATCCTAATCTAGTCTGCTCTTTTCTAGTCTCCTTTTCTATTTTCTCGATTCCATCCTATGCTACTCTACCATACCCTGCACTAAGCTAACCTACCCTGACCTATGCTGTTCTATTCTATTTCCTTCTATTTTCTCTGTTCCACCCTATGCTTCCCTACCCTATGCTACCCCACCGTACCATAGTCTACTACTTAGGGTTACTCAATAAGGGTCCTAATTAAGGGGAGTAGTTCGGGCAAGGGTACTCCTTAAGGCAAGTGTACTAGTTCAGGCTACTAGTTAAGGCCAGGCTACTAGTTAAGGCCAGGCTACTAGTTAAGGCATGGGTACTTGTTGAGGGTACTGGTTAAGGCAAGGGTACCAGTTCAGGCTACTTGTTAAGGACATACTACTAGTGAAGGCAAGGGTACTAGTGAAGACTACTGGTTAAGGCAAGGGTACTTATTAGGACTACTAGTTAAGGCAAGGGTACTAGATTAGGCTAAGAGTTCAGGCAAGGGTACTCGTTCAGATTACTGACTTAGGGTACTATTCAAGACTAGTTGTCTAGGCTACTGCTCTATGCCACTAGTCTAGCTGACTAGTCCAGCTTACTAGTCTAGGCTTCTACTCTAGCCTTCTCTTGTCTACTCTAATGTAGTCTACTTGCATCTACCCTAGTCTTCCTATCATAAACTACCCTACCCTAACCTATTCTAATCGATTCCATTTGATTCGATTCAAAGCATTTCGATGCGACCGGACACCATCACGCTTGAGTCGGCTCGATTCCGCAACATCAGCTCGATTCAGCTCGCTTTGGCTCGAATCGCTTCAATTCAGCTCGTTTCCACTCGGTTCAGCCTTATTCGGCCCTATTTGGCTCGATTCGACTCTTTTCTACTCTATTTGTCTCTGTTCGACTCCATTTGACTCCACTCTTCTCCATTCTACGCTATTCTACTCTATTCTGTTCTACTCTACCCTACGATGCTCTAATCTATTCGATTGGATGCGATTCGAAGCAATTCGGTGTGATTCATCTCGTTTTGTTTCCATTTGACTCGATTCGGCCAGAATTGGCTCTATTCAGCTATATCCTGCACTCTTTGACTCTATTTGACTCAATTCTACTCTGCTCTACTCTTGTCTGCTTTACTCTCTCTACTCTACCCTACTGTACTATATTCTATTCTGTACTATTGTGTTCTATTCTACCCACCCGCCCCTCCCCTACCCTTCCCTAATCTATTTGATTAGATTCGATGTGACGTATTTCCACGCGATTTGACGCGATTAGGCTTGAATCAGCTCGATTCAGTTCGAATCGGCTCTATTCGGCTCGACTTGGCTCCATTTCACTCCATTCGGCTCGATTAGGCTCGAATTCCATCGATTCTGCTGGATTCTGCTCAATTAGGCCTTATTTGGGCCTATTCGGCCCTATTCTGCTCTATTAGACTCTTTTGTACTCTATTCATATCTATCCGTCTCTATTGGACTCCGTTCAACTCCATTCCTCACTATTTTCCTCTCTTCTATTCTACCCTTCCCTACTCTAATCTCTTCTAATCGATTCGATTTGATTTGACGCGATTCGAAGCAACCGGACGTGATTCGTCTCGTTTTGTCTCCACTCGGCTCAATTCGGCTATGTTCTCTGTCTTTGACTCTATTCTATTCTGTTGTATTCTTTCTGTTCTGCTCTATTCTCTCCTATTCTGTTGTACTCTATTCTATTCTACCCTACCCGACCCAACGGCACCCCACCCGAACCTACCCTAATTTAATCTATTGGATTCAATTCGATTCCGTGCAAAGCGATTTGATAGGACTTGACTGGATTCGGCAAGATCTGAAGGGATTTGATGAGATTCCATGCGACTCGACGTGATTCAGTAGGATTCTCTGAGGTTTGACGCAATTCGAAGTTATTCGACGTGATTCGATGGGATTCGACACGATATGAAGCGATTTGACCTTGTTTGATTCAAAACGATGTGACTCGACTCGATTCGACCTGATTCGATTCGACGCTGTTCGGTGACAGTCAGTGCGATTCTGCTTGATTCCGCTCCATTAGGTGTGATTCGGCAGTATAAAGCTCTTTTCGGCTGTATTCAGCTCCATTCATCTCTATTCAGCTTATTCGGCTCTATTCGACTGTATTCGACTCTACTCTTTTCCACTCGATTCTACTCGATTCTATTCCTTCTATTCTGTTCTAATCTCTTCTATTCCACTCTACTCTGTTCTATTCTACCCTCCCCTTCCCTCCCCTCCCCTTCTCTAATCTATACGTCTTGATTGGATTTGACGCGTTGAACGCGATTCGAGGCGATGAAGCTTGAATCGGCTCGATTCGGCTCGATTTGGCTCTATTCGGCTCAGTTAGGCTCCATTCAGCTTGTTTTGGCTTGAATCGCTTCGAATCTGCTCGATTTGGCCTTCTTCGGCCCTATTCTGCTCTATTCGACTCTTTTCTACTCTATTCGTTTCTATTTGACTCCATTCTACTCCATTCTATTCATTCCACACTATTCTACACTATTCTACTCTATTCTGCTCTACCCTACCCAACACCACTCTAATTTACTCTACTTGCTTCTACACGAGTCCTCTCATTTTGTCTGCATTTGGCTCTATTCAGCTCTATTCTACTCTTCTCTACTCTATTGTATTGTTTCTACTCTGTTCTGTACTATTCTACTCTATTCTACCCTACCCTATGCTACCCAACTCTAAGGTATTGTAATCCACTTGATTGGATTTGATTCAACCCATTTCGACGCGATTCGGCTCGATTTGGCTCTGTTCAAATCTATTCTACTCTACTCTATTCCCCTCTATTCTACTCTAGCCTACTCTTTTCTGTATTCATTCTGTGTTGTTCTGTTCTATTTTGTTGTGTTCTGTTCTGTTTTATTCTATTCTACTCTATTCTACCCTACTCTAGCCTACCCGAACCTCCCCTACTCTAGTCTATTCAATTGAATTCGAGAAATTTTGACGCGACTAGGGGCCGAATCGGTGTGATTCATGTCCATTCGGCTCCATTTGTCTCGAATAGTGTCGATTCAGCTCGATTAGGCTCGATTTGGCTCCATTAGGCTCGATTCACTGGATTCGGCTCGATTTCGCTCAATTCAGCCCGATTTGGCCCTCTTTGGCCCTCTTCGGCTCTCTTCAGCTCTTTTCTACTCTACTCGATTCCGTTGCACACCATTCTACTCCATTCTACGCTCTTCTACTATACCCTACTGTAATTGATTCGATGGGATTCGACGCCATTCGACGTGATTTGTCTCGTTTCGTCTCCATTCAGCTTGATTCGACTCTGTTCTACTCTACTCTATTCTACTCTACACTATTCTGCTCTGCTCTACCCTTTTCTACTCTATTCTATTGTATCCTTTCCATTCTCTTCTACTGTGTTCAAGTCTACTCTATTCCATCCTACCCTCATCTAATCTATTCTACTGGATTCGATTCCACGCATCTCGATGCGATTCGGCTCAAATCGGCTCCTTTCCACTCCATTCATCCCCAATCGGTTCAAATCGGTTCGATTCAGCTCTAATCGGCTCCATTCGGCTCCAGTCAGCTCCAATAGGCTCTATTCAGCTCTATTCGGCTCTATTAGACTCTACTCAACTCTATTATCTCTTTTCGACTCCACTCGACTCCATGCTACACCATTCTACTCCATCCTAAACTATTCTCTACTGTATTGTATTGTACTCTACCCTACTCTAGTCTATTCTAATGGATTGGATTGGATTGGATTGGATTGGAATTGATCAGATTCAATGCAATTCGACGGGATTCGACGCGATACGGCACGATTCCACGGGATTCGGCGTGATTCGTCTTGGTTTCTATCCATTTAGCTCTTTTGGGCTCTATTTGGCTCTATTCGGCAATGTTCGACTCTGCTCTACTCTACTCTTCTATACTCTGCTCGTCTCGACCCTATTCTTTCAGTTCTGTTCTCTTCTCTTCTGTTCTACTGCACTCTATTCTACCCTACCCTACCCTTACTTAGCCTACTGTAATCTATTCTATGCTATTCGACACACTTGAATGGGATTCGACCTGATTCGGGTCATATCGGCTCGATTCATCTCCTTTCTGCTCCATTAAACTCGATTCGGTTCTATTCGGCTCTTTTCCACTCTATTCGGCTCTTTTTGGCAGTATTCGACTCTATTTGACTCTAGTCTACTCGATTCTTTCTGTTCTGTTCTATTCTACTCTATTCTTCTCTACCCTACCGTAGCCTTACCTTCCCCACACTAATCTATTTGATTCGATTCGACACATTTCAAACGACTCGACATGATTCATCTCGATTCACCTTGAATTTGGTCAATTCGGCTGTATTCAGCTCTCTTTGGCTCTTTTCGGCTCTCTTCAACTCAATTTGACTCTATTCTACTGGACCCGACTCTACTTAATTCTATTCTCTTCTTTCTATTGTGTTCTGTTGTGTTGTAGTCTAGCCTCTCCTGCCGTACCCTCCTCTACTCTAATCTATTCGATTCAACGCATTTCGACGCGATTCCATGTGATTAGGCTTGAATCGGCTCGATTTAGCTCTATTTGGCTTGAATTGGGTCAATTCGTCTCGATTCTGCTCAATTCAGCATAATTAGGCTCGAGTGAACCTTATTCAGCCCTGTTCAGCTCTACTCAACCCTTTCTACTTTATTTGTCTCTATTTGGCTCCATTCAACTCCCTTCCACACCATTCTACTCTTTTCTACTCTATTCTATTCTGTTCTACCCTACCCTACTCTAACCTATTCTAATCGATTCGATTCATCACGATTTGTCTCCTTTCCTCTCCATTCGAATCGATTCGGCTTGAATTGGATCTATTCATCTATATTCTGCACTACCCGACTCTGACTATTCCACTCTACTCAACTCTACTCCATTCTACTCTTGGTATTCTCTTCTGTTCTACTCTATTCTATTCTTCTGTGCCCTTCCCTACTGAATCCCAGCCTAACCTACACTACTCTAATCTATTCAATTTAATTCGATTCCATTCAGTTTGACACCATTCGACCCGATTTGAGACAATTCGACGGGATTCGGTGAGATTCCGCGAGATTTGATGCGTTTTGGTGGGATTTGATGGAGTTCGACGAGATCCGATGCAATAGGATCTCGTGTGTTTTGGCTCGATTTTGCTGGGTTCAGTTTGTCTCTATCTGGCTCATTTCAGCTCCACTAGGCTCCATTCATCCCGAAGCTGGTCGACTCGACTCGATTCGGCTCATTTTGGTCATATGTGGTCCTATTCAGCGTTATTCGGCTCTATTCAACTCTTTTCTTCTCTCTGCATCTCTGTTCGAATCCATTTGACTCCATTCCACACCATTCTATTCCATTCTACACTACTGTATTCTACAAAACCCTCCCCCACCCTAGCCTATCCTAATCTAGTCTGCTCTTTTCTAGTCTCCTTTTCTATTTTCTCGATTCCATCCTATGCTACTCTACCATACCCTGCACTAAGCTAACCTACCCTGACCTATGCTGTTCTATTCTATTTCCTTCTATTTTCTCTGTTCCACCCTATGCTTCCCTACCCTATGCTACCCCACCGTACCATAGTCTACTACTTAGGGTTACTCAATAAGGGTCCTAATTAAGGGGAGTAGTTCGGGCAAGGGTACTCCTTAAGGCAAGTGTACTAGTTCAGGCTACTAGTTAAGGCCAGGCTACTAGTTAAGGCCAGGCTACTAGTTAAGGCATGGGTACTTGTTGAGGGTACTGGTTAAGGCAAGGGTACCAGTTCAGGCTACTTGTTAAGGACATACTACTAGTGAAGGCAAGGGTACTAGTGAAGACTACTGGTTAAGGCAAGGGTACTTATTAGGACTACTAGTTAAGGCAAGGGTACTAGATTAGGCTAAGAGTTCAGGCAAGGGTACTCGTTCAGATTACTGACTTAGGGTACTATTCAAGACTAGTTGTCTAGGCTACTGCTCTATGCCACTAGTCTAGCTGACTAGTCCAGCTTACTAGTCTAGGCTTCTACTCTAGCCTTCTCTTGTCTACTCTAATGTAGTCTACTTGCATCTACCCTAGTCTTCCTATCATAAACTACCCTACCCTAACCTATTCTAATCGATTCCATTTGATTCGATTCAAAGCATTTCGATGCGACCGGACACCATCACGCTTGAGTCGGCTCGATTCCGCAACATCAGCTCGATTCAGCTCGATTTGGCTCGAATCGCTTCAATTCAGCTCGTTTCCACTCGTTTCAGCCTTATTCGGCCCTATTTGGCTCGATTCGACTCTTTTCTACTCTATTTGTCTCTGTTCGACTCCATTTGACTCCACTCTTCTCCATTCTACGCTATTCTACTCTATTCTGTTCTACTCTACCCTACGATGCTCTAATCTATTCGATTGGATGCGATTCGAAGCAATTCGGTGTGATTCATCTCGTTTTGTTTCCATTTGACTCGATTCGGCCAGAATTGGCTCTATTCAGCTATATCCTGCACTCTTTGACTCTATTTGACTCAATTCTACTCTGCTCTACTCTTGTCTGCTTTACTCTCTCTACTCTACCCTACTGTACTATATTCTATTCTGTACTATTCTGTTCTATTCTACCCACCCGCCCCTCCCCTACCCTTCCCTAATCTATTTGATTAGATTCGATGTGACGTATTTCCACGCGATTTGACGCGATTAGGCTTGAATCAGCTCGATTCAGTTCGAATCGGCTCTATTCGGCTCGACTTGGCTCCATTTCACTCCATTCGGCTCGATTAGGCTCGAATTCCATCGATTCTGCTGGATTCTGCTCAATTAGGCCTTATTTGGGCCTATTCGGCCCTATTCTGCTCTATTAGACTCTTTTGTACTCTATTCATATCTATCCGTCTCTATTGGACTCCGTTCAACTCCATTCCTCACTATTTTCCTCTCTTCTATTCTACCCTTCCGTACCCTAATCTCTTCTAATCGATTCGATTTGATTTGACGCGATTCGAAGCAACCGGACGTGATTCGTCTCGTTTTGTCTCCACTCGGCTCAATTCGGCTATGTTCTCTGTCTTTGACTCTATTCTATTCTGTTGTATTCTTTCTGTTCTGCTCTATTCTCTCCTATTCTGTTGTACTCTATTCTATTCTACCCTACCCGACCCAACGGCACCCCACCCGAACCTACCCTAATTTAATCTATTGGATTCAATTCGATTCCGTGCAAAGCGATTTGATAGGACTTGACTGGATTCGGCAAGATCTGAAGGGATTTGATGAGATTCCATGCGACTCGACGTGATTCAGTAGGATTCTCTGAGGTTTGACGCAATTCGAAGTTATTCGACGTGATTCGATGGGATTCGACACGATATGAAGCGATTTGACCTTGTTTGATTCAAAACGATGTGACTCGACTCGATTCGACCTGATTCGATTCGACGCTGTTCGGTGACAGTCAGTGCGATTCTGCTTGATTCCGCTCGATTAGGTGTGATTCGGCAGTATACAGCTCTTTTCGGCTGTATTCAGCTCCATTCATCTCTATTCAGCTTATTCGGCTCTATTCGACTGTATTCGACTCTACTCTTTTCCACTCGATTCTACTCGATTCTATTCCTTCTATTCTGTTCTAATCTCTTCTATTCCACTCTACTCTGTTCTATTCTACCCTCCCCTTCCCTCCCCTCCCCTTCTCTAATCTATACGTCTTGATTGGATTTGACGCGTTGAACGCGATTCGAGGCGATGAAGCTTGAATCGGCTCGATTCGGCTCGATTTGGCTCTATTCGGCTCAGTTAGGCTCCATTCAGCTTGTTTTGGCTTGAATCGCTTCGAATCTGCTCGATTTGGCCTTCTTCGGCCCTATTCTGCTCTATTCGACTCTTTTCTACTCTATTCGTTTCTATTTGACTCCATTCTACTCCATTCTATTCATTCCACACTATTCTACACTATTCTACTCTATTCTGCTCTACCCTACCCAACACCACTCCAATTTACTCTACTTGCTTCTACACGAGTCCTCTCATTTTGTCTGCATTTGGCTCTATTCAGCTCTATTCTACTCTTCTCTACTCTATTGTATTGTTTCTACTCTGTTCTGTACTATTCTACTCTATTCTACCCTACCCTATGCTACCCAACTCTAAGGTATTGTAATCCACTTGATTGGATTTGATTCAACCCATTTCGACGCGATTCGGCTCGATTTGGCTCTGTTCAAATCTATTCTACTCTACTCTATTCCCCTCTATTCTACTCTAGCCTACTCTTTTCTGTATTCATTCTGTGTTGTTCTGTTCTATTTTGTTGTGTTCTGTTCTGTTTTATTCTATTCTACTCTATTCTACCCTACTCTAGCCTACCCGAACCTCCCCTACTCTAGTCTATTCAATTGAATTCGAGAAATTTTGACGCGACTAGGGGCCGAATCGGTGTGATTCATGTCCATTCGGCTCCATTTGTCTCGAATAGTGTCGATTCAGCTCGATTAGGCTCGATTTGGCTCCATTAGGCTCGATTCACTGGATTCGGCTCGATTTCGCTCAATTCAGCTCGATTTGGCCCTCTTTGGCCCTCTTCGGCTCTCTTCAGCTCTTTTCTACTCTACTCGATTCCGTTGCACACCATTCTACTCCATTCTACGCTCTTCTACTATACCCTACTGTAATTGATTCGATGGGATTCGACGCCATTCGACGCGATTTGTCTCGTTTCGTCTCCATTCAGCTTGATTCGACTCTGTTCTACTCTACTCTATTCTACTCTACACTATTCTGCTCTGCTCTACCCTTTTCTACTCTATTCTATTGTATCCTTTCCATTCTCTTCTACTGTGTTCAAGTCTACTCTATTCCATCCTACCCTCATCTAATCTATTCTACTGGATTCGATTCCACGCATCTCGATGCGATTCGGCTCAAATCGGCTCCTTTCCACTCCATTCATCCCCAATCGGCTCAAATCGGTTCGATTCAGCTCTAATCGGCTCCATTCGGCTCCAGTCAGCTCCAATAGGCTCTATTCAGCTCTATTCGGCTCTATTAGACTCTACTCAACTCTATTATCTCTTTTCGACTCCACTCGACTCCGTGCTACACCATTCTACTCCATCCTAAACTATTCTCTACTGTATTGTATTGTACTCTACCCTACTCTAGTCTATTCTATTTGATTGGATTGGAATTGATCAGATTCAATGCAATTCGACGGGATTCGACGCGATACGGCACGATTCCACGGGATTCGGCGTGATTCGTCTTGGTTTCTATCCATTTAGCTCTTTTGGGCTCTATTTGGCTCTATTCGGCAATGTTCGACTCTGCTCTACTCTACTCTTCTATACTCTGCTCGTCTCGACCCTATTCTTTCAGTTCTGTTCTCTTCTCTTCTGTTCTACTGCACTCTATTCTACCCTACCCTACCCTAACTTAGCCTACTGTAATCTGTTCTATGCTATTCGACACACTTGAATGGGATTCGACCTGATTCGGGTCATATCGGCTCGATTCATCTCCTTTCTGCTCCATTAAACTCGATTCGGTTCTATTCGGCTCTTTTCCACTCTATTCGGCTCTTTTTGGCAGTATTCGACTCTATTTGACTCTAGTCTACTCGATTCTTTCTGTTCTGTTCTATTCTACTCTATTCTTCTCTACCCTACCGTAGCCTTACCTTCCCCACACTAATCTATTTGATTCGATTCGACACATTTCAAACGACTCGACATGATTCATCTCGATTCACCTTGAATTTGGTCAATTCGGCTGTATTCAGCTCTCTTTGGCTCTTTTCGGCTCTCTTCAACTCAATTTGACTCTATTCTACTGGACCCGACTCTACTTAATTCTATTCTCTTCTTTCTATTGTGTTCTGTTGTGTTGTAGTCTAGCCTCTCCTGCCGTACCCTCCTCTACTCTAATCTATTCGATTCAACGCATTTCGACGCGATTCCATGTGATTAGGCTTGAATCGGCTCGATTTAGCTCTATTTGGCTTGAATTGGGTCAATTCGTCTCGATTCTGCTCAATTCAGCATAATTAGGCTCGAGTGAACCTTATTCAGCCCTGTTCAGCTCTACTCAACCCTTTCTACTTTATTTGTCTCTATTTGGCTCCATTCAACTCCCTTCCACACCATTCTACTCTTTTCTACTCTATTCTATTCTGTTCTACCCTACCCTACTCTAACCTATTCTAATCGATTCGATTCATCACGATTTGTCTCCTTTCCTCTCCATTCGAATCGATTCGGCTTGAATTGGATCTATTCATCTATATTCTGCACTACCCGACTCTGACTATTCCACTCTACTCAACTCTACTCCATTCTACTCTTGGTATTCTCTTCTGTTCTACTCTATTCTATTCTTCTGTGCCCTTCCCTACTGAATCCCAGTCTAACCTACACTACTCTAATCTATTCAATTTAATTCGATTCCATTCAGTTTGACACCATTCGACCCGATTTGAGACAATTCGACGGGATTCGGTGAGATTCCGCGAGATTTGATGCGTTTTGGTGGGATTTGATGGAGTTCGACGAGATCCGATGCAATAGGATCTCGTGTGTTTTGGCTCGATTTTGCTGGGTTCAGTTTGTCTCTATCTGGCTCATTTCAGCTCCACTAGGCTCCATTCATCCCGAAGCTGGTCGACTCGACTCGATTCGGCTCATTTTGGTCATATGTGGTCCTATTCAGCGTTATTCGGCTCTATTCAACTCTTTTCTACTCTCTGCATCTCTGTTCGAATCCATTTGACTCCATTCCACACCATTCTATTCCATTCTACACTACTGTATTCTACAAAACCCTCCCCCACCCTAGCCTATCCTAATCTAGTCTGCTCTTTTCTAGTCTCCTTTTCTATTTTCTCGATTCCATCCTATGCTACTCTACCATACCCTGCACTAAGCTAACCTACCCTGACCTATGCTGTTCTATTCTATTTCCTTCTATTTTCTCTGTTCCACCCTATGCTTCCCTACCCTATGCTACCCCACCGTACCATACTCTACTACTTAGGGTTACTCAATAAGGGTCCTAATTAAGGGGAGTAGTTCGGGCAAGGGTACTCCTTAAGGCAAGTGTACTAGTTCAGGCTACTAGTTAAGGCCAGGCTACTAGTTAAGGCCAGGCTACTAGTTAAGGCATGGGTACTTGTTGAGGGTACTGGTTAAGGCAAGGGTACCAGTTCAGGCTACTTGTTAAGGACATACTACTAGTGAAGGCAAGGGTACTAGTGAAGACTACTGGTTAAGGCAAGGGTACTTATTAGGACTACTAGTTAAGGCAAGGGTACTAGATTAGGCTAAGAGTTCAGGCAAGGGTACTCGTTCAGATTACTGACTTAGGGTACTATTCAAGACTAGTTGTCTAGGCTACTGCTCTATGCCACTAGTCTAGCTGACTAGTCCAGCTTACTAGTCTAGGCTTCTACTCTAGCCTTCTCTTGTCTACTCTAATGTAGTCTACTTGCATCTACCCTAGTCTTCCTATCATAAACTACCCTACCCTAACCTATTCTAATCGATTCCATTTGATTCGATTCAAAGCATTTCGATGCGACCGGACACCATCACGCTTGAGTCGGCTCGATTCCGCAACATCAGCTCGATTCAGCTCGATTTGGCTCGAATCGCTTCAATTCAGCTCGTTTCCACTCGTTTCAGCCTTATTCGGCCCTATTTGGCTCGATTCGACTCTTTTCTACTCTATTTGTCTCTGTTCGACTCCATTTGACTCCACTCTTCTCCATTCTACGCTATTCTACTCTATTCTGTTCTACTCTACCCTACGATGCTCTAATCTATTCGATTGGATGCGATTCGAAGCAATTCGGTGTGATTCATCTCGTTTTGTTTCCATTTGACTCGATTCGGCCAGAATTGGCTCTATTCAGCTATATCCTGCACTCTTTGACTCTATTTGACTCAATTCTACTCTGCTCTACTCTTGTCTGCTTTACTCTCTCTACTCTACCCTACTGTACTATATTCTATTCTGTACTATTGTGTTCTATTCTACCCACCCGCCCCTCCCCTACCCTTCCCTAATCTATTTGATTAGATTCGATGTGACGTATTTCCACGCGATTTGACGCGATTAGGCTTGAATCAGCTCGATTCAGTTCGAATCGGCTCTATTCGGCTCGACTTGGCTCCATTTCACTCCATTCGGCTCGATTAGGCTCGAATTCCATCGATTCTGCTGGATTCTGCTCCATTAGGCCTTATTTGGGCCTATTCGGCCCTATTCTGCTCTATTAGACTCTTTTGTACTCTATTCATATCTATCCGTCTCTATTGGACTCCGTTCAACTCCATTCCTCACTATTTTCCTCTCTTCTATTCTACCCTTCCCTACTCTAATCTCTTCTAATCGATTCGATTTGATTTGACGCGATTCGAAGCAACCGGACGTGATTCGTCTCGTTTTGTCTCCACTCGGCTCAATTCGGCTATGTTCTCTGTCTTTGACTCTATTCTATTCTGTTGTATTCTTTCTGTTCTGCTCTATTCTCTCCTATTCTGTTGTACTCTATTCTATTCTACCCTACCCGACCCAACGGCACCCCACCCGAACCTACCCTAATTTAATCTATTGGATTCAATTCGATTCCGTGCAAAGCGATTTGATAGGACTTGACTGGATTCGGCAAGATCTGAAGGGATTTGATGAGATTCCATGCGACTCGACGTGATTCAGTAGGATTCTCTGAGGTTTGACGCAATTCGAAGTTATTCGACGTGATTCGATGGGATTCGACACGATATGAAGCGATTTGACCTTGTTTGATTCAAAACGATGTGACTCGACTCGATTCGACCTGATTCGATTCGACGCTGTTCGGTGACAGTCAGTGCGATTCTGCTTGATTCCGCTCCATTAGGTGTGATTCGGCAGTATAAAGCTCTTTTCGGCTGTATTCAGCTCCATTCATCTCTATTCAGCTTATTCGGCTCTATTCGACTGTATTCGACTCTACTCTTTTCCACTCGATTCTACTCTATTCTATTCCTTCTATTCTGTTCTAATCTCTTCTATTCCACTCTACTCTGTTCTATTCTACCCTCCCCTTCCCTCCCCTCCCCTTCTCTAATCTATACGTCTTGATTGGATTTGACGCGTTGAACGCGATTCGAGGCGATGAAGCTTGAATCGGCTCGATTCGGCTCGATTTGGCTCTATTCGGCTCAGTTAGGCTCCATTCAGCTTGTTTTGGCTTGAATCGCTTCGAATCTGCTCGATTTGGCCTTCTTCGGCCCTATTCTGCTCTATTCGACTCTTTTCTACTCTATTCGTTTCTATTTGACTCCATTCTACTCCATTCTATTCATTCCACACTATTCTACACTATTCTACTCTATTCTGCTCTACCCTACCCAACACCACTCTAATTTACTCTACTTGCTTCTACACGAGTCCTCTCATTTTGTCTGCATTTGGCTCTATTCAGCTCTATTCTACTCTTCTCTACTCTATTGTATTGTTTCTACTCTGTTCTGTACTATTCTACTCTATTCTACCCTACCCTATGCTACCCAACTCTAAGGTATTGTAATCCACTTGATTGGATTTGATTCAACCCATTTCGACGCGATTCGGCTCGATTTGGCTCTGTTCAAATCTATTCTACTCTACTCTATTCCCCTCTATTCTACTCTAGCCTACTCTTTTCTGTATTCATTCTGTGTTGTTCTGTTCTATTTTGTTGTGTTCTGTTCTGTTTTATTCTATTCTACTCTATTCTACCCTACTCTAGCCTACCCGAACCTCCCCTACTCTAGTCTATTCAATTGAATTCGAGAAATTTTGACGCGACTAGGGGCCGAATCGGTGTGATTCATGTCCATTCGGCTCCATTTGTCTCGAATAGTGTCGATTCAGCTCGATTAGGCTCGATTTGGCTCCATTAGGCTCGATTCACTGGATTCGGCTCGATTTCGCTCAATTCAGCCCGATTTGGCCCTCTTTGGCCCTCTTCGGCTCTCTTCAGCTCTTTTCTACTCTACTCGATTCCGTTGCACACCATTCTACTCCATTCTACGCTCTTCTACTATACCCTACTGTAATTGATTCGATGGGATTCGACGCCATTCGACGCGATTTGTCTCGTTTCGTCTCCATTCAGCTTGATTCGACTCTGTTCTACTCTACTCTATTCTACTCTACACTATTCTGCTCTGCTCTACCCTTTTCTACTCTATTCTATTGTATCCTTTCCATTCTCTTCTACTGTGTTCAAGTCTACTCTATTCCATCCTACCCTCATCTAATCTATTCTACTGGATTCGATTCCACGCATCTCGATGCGATTCGGCTCAAATCGGCTCCTTTCCACTCCATTCATCCCCAATCGGTTCAAATCGGTTCGATTCAGCTCTAATCGGCTCCATTCGGCTCCAGTCAGCTCCAATAGGCTCTATTCAGCTCTATTCGGCTCTATTAGACTCTACTCAACTCTATTATCTCTTTTCGACTCCACTCGACTCCATGCTACACCATTCTACTCCATCCTAAACTATTCTCTACTGTATTGTATTGTACTCTACCCTACTCTAGTCTATTCTAATGGATTGGATTGGATTGGAATTGATCAGATTCAATGCAATTCGACGGGATTCGACGCGATACGGCACGATTCCACGGGATTCGGCGTGATTCGTCTTGGTTTCTATCCATTTAGCTCTTTTGGGCTCTATTTGGCTCTATTCGGCAATGTTCGACTCTGCTCTACTCTACTCTTCTATACTCTGCTCGTCTCGACCCTATTCTTTCAGTTCTGTTCTCTTCTCTTCTGTTCTACTGCACTCTATTCTACCCTACCCTACCCTTACTTAGCCTACTGTAATCTATTCTATGCTATTCGACACACTTGAATGGGATTCGACCTGATTCGGGTCATATCGGCTCGATTCATCTCCTTTCTGCTCCATTAAACTCGATTCGGTTCTATTCGGCTCTTTTCCACTCTATTCGGCTCTTTTTGGCAGTATTCGACTCTATTTGACTCTAGTCTACTCGATTCTTTCTGTTCTGTTCTATTCTACTCTATTCTTCTCTACCCTACCGTAGCCTTACCTTCCCCACACTAATCTATTTGATTCGATTCGACACATTTCAAACGACTCGACATGATTCATCTCGATTCACCTTGAATTTGGTCAATTCGGCTGTATTCAGCTCTCTTTGGCTCTTTTCGGCTCTCTTCAACTCAATTTGACTCTATTCTACTGGACCCGACTCTACTTAATTCTATTCTCTTCTTTCTATTGTGTTCTGTTGTGTTGTAGTCTAGCCTCTCCTGCCGTACCCTCCTCTACTCTAATCTATTCGATTCAACGCATTTCGACGCGATTCCATGTGATTAGGCTTGAATCGGCTCGATTTAGCTCTATTTGGCTTGAATTGGGTCAATTCGTCTCGATTCTGCTCAATTCAGCATAATTAGGCTCGAGTGAACCTTATTCAGCCCTGTTCAGCTCTACTCAACCCTTTCTACTTTATTTGTCTCTATTTGGCTCCATTCAACTCCCTTCCACACCATTCTACTCTTTTCTACTCTATTCTATTCTGTTCTACCCTACCCTACTCTAACCTATTCTAATCGATTCGATTCATCACGATTTGTCTCCTTTCCTCTCCATTCGAATCGATTCGGCTTGAATTGGATCTATTCATCTATATTCTGCACTACCCGACTCTGACTATTCCACTCTACTCAACTCTACTCCATTCTACTCTTGGTATTCTCTTCTGTTCTACTCTATTCTATTCTTCTGTGCCCTTCCCTACTGAATCCCAGCCTAACCTACACTACTCTAATCTATTCAATTTAATTCGATTCCATTCAGTTTGACACCATTCGACCCGATTTGAGACAATTCGACGGGATTCGGTGAGATTCCGCGAGATTTGATGCGTTTTGGTGGGATTTGATGGAGTTCGACGAGATCCGATGCAATAGGATCTCGTGTGTTTTGGCTCGATTTTGCTGGGTTCAGTTTGTCTCTATCTGGCTCATTTCAGCTCCACTAGGCTCCATTCATCCCGAAGCTGGTCGACTCGACTCGATTCGGCTCATTTTGGTCATATGTGGTCCTATTCAGCGTTATTCGGCCCTATTCAACTCTTTTCTACTCTCTGCATCTCTGTTCGAATCCATTTGACTCCATTCCACACCATTCTATTCCATTCTACACTACTGTATTCTACAAAACCCTCCCCCACCCTAGCCTATCCTAATCTAGTCTGCTCTTTTCTAGTCTCCTTTTCTATTTTCTCGATTCCATCCTATGCTACTCTACCATACCCTGCACTAAGCTAACCTACCCTGACCTATGCTGTTCTATTCTATTTCCTTCTATTTTCTCTGTTCCACCCTATGCTTCCCTACCCTATGCTACCCCACCGTACCATACTCTACTACTTAGGGTTACTCAATAAGGGTCCTAATTAAGGGGAGTAGTTCGGGCAAGGGTACTCCTTAAGGCAAGTGTACTAGTTCAGGCTACTAGTTAAGGCCAGGCTACTAGTTAAGGCCAGGCTACTAGTTAAGGCATGGGTACTTGTTGAGGGTACTGGTTAAGGCAAGGGTACCAGTTCAGGCTACTTGTTAAGGACATACTACTAGTGAAGGCAAGGGTACTAGTGAAGACTACTGGTTAAGGCAAGGGTACTTGTTAGGACTACTAGTTAAGGCAAGGGTACTAGATTAGGCTAAGAGTTCAGGCAAGGGTACTCGTTCAGATTACTGACTTAGGGTACTATTCAAGACTAGTTGTCTAGGCTACTGCTCTATGCCACTAGTCTAGCTGACTAGTCCAGCTTACTAGTCTAGGCTTCTACTCTAGCCTTCTCTTGTCTACTCTAATGTAGTCTACTTGCATCTACCCTAGTCTTCCTATCATAAACTACCCTACCCTAACCTATTCTAATCGATTCCATTTGATTCGATTCAAAGCATTTCGATGCGACCGGACACCATCACGCTTGAGTCGGCTCGATTCCGCAACATCAGCTCGATTCAGCTCGATTTGGCTCGAATCGCTTCAATTCAGCTCGTTTCCACTCGTTTCAGCCTTATTCGGCCCTATTTGGCTCGATTCGACTCTTTTCTACTCTATTTGTCTCTGTTCGACTCCATTTGACTCCACTCTTCTCCATTCTACGCTATTCTACTCTATTCTGTTCTACTCTACCCTACGATGCTCTAATCTATTCGATTGGATGCGATTCGAAGCAATTCGGTGTGATTCATCTCGTTTTGTTTCCATTTGACTCGATTCGGCCAGAATTGGCTCTATTCAGCTATATCCTGCACTCTTTGACTCTATTTGACTCAATTCTACTCTGCTCTACTCTTGTCTGCTTTACTCTCTCTACTCTACCCTACTGTACTATATTCTATTCTGTACTATTCTGTTCTATTCTACCCACCCGCCCCTCCCCTACCCTTCCCTAATCTATTTGATTAGATTCGATGTGACGTATTTCCACGCGATTTGACGCGATTAGGCTTGAATCAGCTCGATTCAGTTCGAATCGGCTCTATTCGGCTCGACTTGGCTCCATTTCACTCCATTCGGCTCGATTAGGCTCGAATTCCATCGATTCTGCTGGATTCTGCTCAATTAGGCCTTATTTGGGCCTATTCGGCCCTATTCTGCTCTATTAGACTCTTTTGTACTCTATTCATATCTATCCGTCTCTATTGGACTCCGTTCAACTCCATTCCTCACTATTTTCCTCTCTTCTATTCTACCCTTCCCTACCCTAATCTCTTCTAATCGATTCGATTTGATTTGACGCGATTCGAAGCAACCGGACGTGATTCGTCTCGTTTTGTCTCCACTCGGCTCAATTCGGCTATGTTCTCTGTCTTTGACTCTATTCTATTCTGTTGTATTCTTTCTGTTCTGCTCTATTCTCTCCTATTCTGTTGTACTCTATTCTATTCTACCCTACCCGACCCAACGGCACCCCACCCGAACCTACCCTAATTTAATCTATTGGATTCAATTCGATTCCGTGCAAAGCGATTTGATAGGACTTGACTGGATTCGGCAAGATCTGAAGGGATTTGATGAGATTCCATGCGACTCGACGTGATTCAGTAGGATTCTCTGAGGTTTGACGCAATTCGAAGTTATTCGACGTGATTCGATGGGATTCGACACGATATGAAGCGATTTGACCTTGTTTGATTCAAAACGATGTGACTCGACTCGATTCGACCTGATTCGATTCGACGCTGTTCGGTGACAGTCAGTGCGATTCTGCTTGATTCCGCTCCATTAGGTGTGATTCGGCAGTATAAAGCTCTTTTCGGCTGTATTCAGCTCCATTCATCTCTATTCAGCTTATTCGGCTCTATTCGACTGTATTCGACTCTACTCTTTTCCACTCGATTCTACTCGATTCTATTCCTTCTATTCTGTTCTAATCTCTTCTATTCCACTCTACTCTGTTCTATTCTACCCTCCCCTTCCCTCCCCTCCCCTTCTCTAATCTATACGTCTCGATTGGATTTGACGCGTTGAACGCGATTCGAGGCGATGAAGCTTGAATCGGCTCGATTCGGCTCGATTTGGCTCTATTCGGCTCAGTTAGGCTCCATTCAGCTTGTTTTGGCTTGAATCGCTTCGAATCTGCTCGATTTGGCCTTCTTCGGCCCTATTCTGCTCTATTCGACTCTTTTCTACTCTATTCGTTTCTATTTGACTCCATTCTACTCCATTCTATTCATTCCACACTATTCTACACTATTCTACTCTATTCTGCTCTACCCTACCCAACACCACTCTAATTTACTCTACTTGCTTCTACACGAGTCCTCTCATTTTGTCTGCATTTGGCTCTATTCAGCTCTATTCTACTCTTCTCTACTCTATTGTATTGTTTCTACTCTGTTCTGTACTATTCTACTCTATTCTACCCTACCCTATGCTACCCAACTCTAAGGTATTGTAATCCACTTGATTGGATTTGATTCAACCCATTTCGACGCGATTCGGCTCGATTTGGCTCTGTTCAAATCTATTCTACTCTACTCTATTCCCCTCTATTCTACTCTAGCCTACTCTTTTCTGTATTCATTCTGTGTTGTTCTGTTCTATTTTGTTGTGTTCTGTTCTGTTTTATTCTATTCTACTCTATTCTACCCTACTCTAGCCTACCCGAACCTCCCCTACTCTAGTCTATTCAATTGAATTCGAGAAATTTTGACGCGACTAGGGGCCGAATCGGTGTGATTCATGTCCATTCGGCTCCATTTGTCTCGAATAGTGTCGATTCAGCTCGATTAGGCTCGATTTGGCTCCATTAGGCTCGATTCACTGGATTCGGCTCGATTTCGCTCAATTCAGCCCGATTTGGCCCTCTTTGGCCCTCTTCGGCTCTCTTCAGCTCTTTTCTACTCTACTCGATTCCGTTGCACACCATTCTACTCCATTCTACGCTCTTCTACTATACCCTACTGTAATTGATTCGATGGGATTCGACGCCATTCGACGCGATTTGTCTCGTTTCGTCTCCATTCAGCTTGATTCGACTCTGTTCTACTCTACTCTATTCTACTCTACACTATTCTGCTCTGCTCTACCCTTTTCTACTCTATTCTATTGTATCCTTTCCATTCTCTTCTACTGTGTTCAAGTCTACTCTATTCCATCCTACCCTCATCTAATCTATTCTACTGGATTCGATTCCACGCATCTCGATGCGATTCGGCTCAAATCGGCTCCTTTCCACTCCATTCATCCCCAATCGGCTCAAATCGGTTCGATTCAGCTCTAATCGGCTCCATTCGGCTCCAGTCAGCTCGAATAGGCTCTATTCAGCTCTATTCGGCTCTATTAGACTCTACTCAACTCTATTATCTCTTTTCGACTCCACTCGACTCCATGCTACACCATTCTACTCCATCCTAAACTATTCTCTACTGTATTGTATTGTACTCTACCCTACTCTAGTCTATTCTAATGGATTGGATTGGATTGGATTGGATTGGATTGGAATTGATCAGATTCAATGCAATTCGACGGGATTCGACGCGATACGGCACGATCATAGAGAGATAGTATTCGTGATTCGTCTTGGTTTCTATCCATTAGCTCTTTTGGGCTCTATTTGGCTCTATTCGGCAATGTTCGACTCTGCTCTACTCTACTCTTCTATACTCTGCTCGTCTCGACCCTATTCTTTCAGTTCTGTTCTCTTCTCTTCTGTTCTACTGCACTCTATTCTACCCTACCCTACCCTTACTTAGCCTACTGTAATCTATTCTATGCTATTCGACACACTTGAATGGGATTCGACCTGATTCGGGTCATATCGGCTCGATTCATCTCCTTTCTGCTCCATTAAACTCGATTCGGTTCTATTCGGCTCTTTTCCACTCTATTCGGCTCTTTTTGGCAGTATTCGACTCTATTTGACTCTAGTCTACTCGATTCTTTCTGTTCTGTTCTATTCTACTCTATTCTTCTCTACCCTACCGTAGCCTTACCTTCCCCACACTAATCTATTTGATTCGATTCGACACATTTCAAACGACTCGACATGATTCATCTCGATTCACCTTGAATTTGGTCAATTCGGCTGTATTCAGCTCTCTTTGGCTCTTTTCGGCTCTCTTCAACTCAATTTGACTCTATTCTACTGGACCCGACTCTACTTAATTCTATTCTCTTCTTTCTATTGTGTTCTGTTGTGTTGTAGTCTAGCCTCTCCTGCCGTACCCTCCTCTACTCTAATCTATTCGATTCAACGCATTTCGACGCGATTCCATGTGATTAGGCTTGAATCGGCTCGATTTAGCTCTATTTGGCTTGAATTGGGTCAATTCGTCTCGATTCTGCTCAATTCAGCATAATTAGGCTCGAGTGAACCTTATTCAGCCCTGTTCAGCTCTACTCAACCCTTTCTACTTTATTTGTCTCTATTTGGCTCCATTCAACTCCCTTCCACACCATTCTACTCTTTTCTACTCTATTCTATTCTGTTCTACCCTACCCTACTCTAACCTATTCTAATCGATTCGATTCATCACGATTTGTCTCCTTTCCTCTCCATTCGAATCGATTCGGCTTGAATTGGATCTATTCATCTATATTCTGCACTACCCGACTCTGACTATTCCACTCTACTCAACTCTACTCCATTCTACTCTTGGTATTCTCTTCTGTTCTACTCTATTCTATTCTTCTGTGCCCTTCCCTACTGAATCCCAGCCTAACCTACACTACTCTAATCTATTCAATTTAATTCGATTCCATTCAGTTTGACACCATTCGACCCGATTTGAGACAATTCGACGGATTCGGTGAGATTCCGCGAGATTTGATGCGTTTTGGTGGGATTTGATGGAGTTCGACGAGATCCGATGCAATAGGATCTCGTGTGTTTTGGCTCGATTTTGCTGGGTTCAGTTTGTCTCTATCTGGCTCATTTCAGCTCCACTAGGCTCCATTCATCCGAAGCTGGTCGACTCGACTCGATTCGGCTCATTTTGGTCCTATGTGGTCCTATTCAGCGTTATTCGGCTCTATTCAACTCTTTTCTTCTCTCTGCATCTCTGTTCGAATCCATTTGACTCCATTCCACACCATTCTATTCCATTCTACACTACTGTATTCTACAAAACCCTCCCCCACCCTAGCCTATCCTAATCTAGTCTGCTCTTTTCTAGTCTCCTTTTCTATTTTCTCGATTCCATCCTATGCTACTCTACCATACCCTGCACTAAGCTAACCTACCCTGACCTATGCTGTTCTATTCTATTTCCTTCTATTTTCTCTGTTCCACCCTATGCTTCCCTACCCTATGCTACCCCACCGTACCATACTCTACTACTTAGGGTTACTCAATAAGGGTCCTAATTAAGGGGAGTAGTTCGGGCAAGGGTACTCCTTAAGGCAAGTGTACTAGTTCAGGCTACTAGTTAAGGCCAGGCTACTAGTTAAGGCATGGGTACTTGTTGAGGGTACTGGTTAAGGCAAGGGTACCAGTTCAGGCTACTTGTTAAGGACATACTACTAGTGAAGGCAAGGGTACTAGTGAAGACTACTGGTTAAGGCAAGGGTACTTATTAGGACTACTAGTTAAGGCAAGGGTACTAGATTAGGCTAAGAGTTCAGGCAAGGGTACTCGTTCAGATTACTGACTTAGGGTACTATTCAAGACTAGTTGTCTAGGCTACTGCTCTATGCCACTAGTCTAGCTGACTAGTCCAGCTTACTAGTCTAGGCTTCTACTCTAGCCTTCTCTTGTCTACTCTAATGTAGTCTACTTGCATCTACCCTAGTCTTCCTATCATAAACTACCCTACCCTAACCTATTCTAATCGATTCCATTTGATTCGATTCAAAGCATTTCGATGCGACCGGACACCATCACGCTTGAGTCGGCTCGATTCCGCAACATCAGCTCGATTCAGCTCGATTTGGCTCGAATCGCTTCAATTCAGCTCGTTTCCACTCGTTTCAGCCTTATTCGGCCCTATTTGGCTCGATTCGACTCTTTTCTACTCTATTTGTCTCTGTTCGACTCCATTTGACTCCACTCTTCTCCATTCTACGCTATTCTACTCTATTCTGTTCTACTCTACCCTACGATGCTCTAATCTATTCGATTGGATGCGATTCGAAGCAATTCGGTGTGATTCATCTCGTTTTGTTTCCATTTGACTCGATTCGGCCAGAATTGGCTCTATTCAGCTATATCCTGCACTCTTTGACTCTATTTGACTCAATTCTACTCTGCTCTACTCTTGTCTGCTTTACTCTCTCTACTCTACCCTACTGTACTATATTCTATTCTGTACTATTCTGTTCTATTCTACCCACCCGCCCCTCCCCTACCCTTCCCTAATCTATTTGATTAGATTCGATGTGACGTATTTCCACGCGATTTGACGCGATTAGGCTTGAATCAGCTCGATTCAGTTCGAATCGGCTCTATTCGGCTCGACTTGGCTCCATTTCACTCCATTCGGCTCGATTAGGCTCGAATTCCATCGATTCTGCTGGATTCTGCTCAATTAGGCCTTATTTGGGCCTATTCGGCCCTATTCTGCTCTATTAGACTCTTTTGTACTCTATTCATATCTATCCGTCTCTATTGGACTCCGTTCAACTCCATTCCTCACTATTTTCCTCTCTTCTATTTCTACCCTTCCCTACCCTAATCTCTTCTAATCGATTCGATTTGATTTGACGCGATTCGAAGCAACCGGACGTGATTCGTCTCGTTTTGTCTCCACTCGGCTCAATTCGGCTATGTTCTCTCTCTTTGACTCTATTCTATTCTGTTGTATTCTTTCTGTTCTGCTCTATTCTCTCCTATTCTGTTGTACTCTATTCTATTCTACCCTACCCGACCCAACGGCACCCCACCCGAACCTACCCTAATTTAATCTATTGGATTCAATTCGATTCCGTGCAAAGCGATTTGATAGGACTTGACTGGATTCGGCAAGATCTGAAGGGATTTGATGAGATTCCATGCGACTCGACGTGATTCAGTAGGATTCTCTGAGGTTTGACGCAATTCGAAGTTATTCGACGTGATTCGATGGGATTCGACACGATATGAAGCGATTTGATTCAAAACGATGTGACTCGACTCGATTCGACCTGATTCGATTCGACGCTGTTCGGTGACAGTCAGTGCGATTCTGCTTGATTCCGCTCCATTAGGTGTGATTCGGCAGTATAAAGCTCTTTTCGGCTGTATTCAGCTCCATTCATCTCTATTCAGCTTATTCGGCTCTATTCGACTGTATTCGACTCTACTCTTTTCCACTCGATTCTACTCGATTCTATTCCTTCTATTCTGTTCTAATCTCTTCTATTCCACTCTACTCTGTTCTATTCTACCCTCCCCTTCCCTCCCCTCCCCTTCTCTAATCTATACGTCTTGATTGGATTTGACGCGTTGAACGCGATTCGAGGCGATGAAGCTTGAATCGGCTCGATTCGGCTCGATTTGGCTCTATTCGGCTCAGTTAGGCTCCATTCAGCTTGTTTTGGCTTGAATCGCTTCGAATCTGCTCGATTTGGCCTTCTTCGGCCCTATTCTGCTCTATTCGACTCTTTTCTACTCTATTCGTTTCTATTTGACTCCATTCTACTCCATTCTATTCATTCCACACTATTCTACACTATTCTACTCTATTCTGCTCTACCCTACCCAACACCACTCTAATTTACTCTACTTGCTTCTACACGATTCCTCTCATTTTGTCTGCATTTGGCTCTATTCAGCTCTATTCTACTCTTCTCTACTCTATTGTATTGTTTCTACTCTGTTCTGTACTATTCTACTCTATTCTACCCTACCCTATGCTACCCAACTCTAAGGTATTGTAATCCACTTGATTGGATTTGATTCAACCCATTTCGACGCGATTCGGCTCGATTTGGCTCTGTTCAAATCTATTCTACTCTACTCTACTCCCCTCTATTCTACTCTAGCCTACTCTTTTCTGTATTCGTTCTGTGTTGTTCTGTTCTATTTTGTTGTGTTCTGTTCTGTTTTATTCTATTCTACTCTATTCTACCCTACTCTAGCCTACCCGAACCTCCCCTACTCTAGTCTATTCAATTGAATTCGAGAAATTTTGACGCGACTAGGGGCCGAATCGGTGTGATTCATGTCCATTCGGCTCCATTTGTCTCGAATAGTGTCGATTCAGCTCGATTAGGCTCGATTTGGCTCCATTAGGCTCGATTCACTGGATTCGGCTCGATTTCGCTCAATTCAGCTCGATTTGGCCCTCTTTGGCCCTCTTCGGCTCTCTTCAGCTCTTTTCTACTCTACTCGATTCCGTTGCACACCATTCTACTCCATTCTACGCTCTTCTACTATACCCTACTGTAATTGATTCGATGGGATTCGACGCCATTCGACGCGATTTGTCTCGTTTCGTCTCCATTCAGCTTGATTCGACTCTGTTCTACTCTACTCTATTCTACTCTACACTATTCTGCTCTGCTCTACCCTTTTCTACTCTATTCTATTGTATCCTTTCCATTCTCTTCTACTGTGTTCAAGTCTACTCTATTCCATCCTACCCTCATCTAATCTATTCTACTGGATTCGATTCCACGCATCTCGATGCGATTCGGCTCAAATCGGCTCCTTTCCACTCCATTCATCCCCAATCGGCTCAAATCGGTTCGATTCAGCTCTAATCGGCTCCATTCGGCTCCAGTCAGCTCCAATAGGCTCTATTCAGCTCTATTCGGCTCTATTAGACTCTACTCAACTCTATTATCTCTTTTCGACTCCACTCGACTCCGTGCTACACCATTCTACTCCATCCTAAACTATTCTCTACTGTATTGTATTGTACTCTACCCTACTCTAGTCTATTCTAATGGATTGGATTGGATTGGAATTGATCAGATTCAATGCAATTCGACGGGATTCGACGCGATACGGCACGATTCCACGGGATTCGGCGTGATTCGTCTTGGTTTCTATCCATTTAGCTCTTTTGGGCTCTATTTGGCTCTATTCGGCAATGTTCGACTCTGCTCTACTCTACTCTTCTATACTCTGCTCGTCTCGACCCTATTCTTTCAGTTCTGTTCTCTTCTCTTCTGTTCTACTGCACTCTATTCTACCCTACCCTACCCTAACTTAGCCTACTGTAATCTGTTCTATGCTATTCGACACACTTGAATGGGATTCGACCTGATTCGGGTCATATCGGCTCGATTCATCTCCTTTCTGCTCCATTAAACTCGATTCGGTTCTATTCGGCTCTTTTCCACTCTATTCGGCTCTTTTTGGCAGTATTCGACTCTATTTGATTCTAGTCTACTCGATTCTTTCTGTTCTGTTCTATTCTACTCTATTCTTCTCTACCCTACCGTAGCCTTACCTTCCCCACACTAATCTATTTGATTCGATTCGACACATTTCAAACGACTCGACATGATTCATCTCGATTCACCTTGAATTTGGTCAATTCGGCTGTATTCAGCTCTCTTTGGCTCTTTTCGGCTCTCTTCAACTCAATTTGACTCTATTCTACTGGACCCGACTCTACTTAATTCTATTCTCTTCTTTCTATTGTGTTCTGTTGTGTTGTAGTCTAGCCTCTCCTGCCGTACCCTCCTCTACTCTAATCTATTCGATTCAACGCATTTCGACGCGATTCCATGTGATTAGGCTTGAATCGGCTCGATTTAGCTCTATTTGGCTTGAATTGGGTCAATTCGTCTCGATTCTGCTCAATTCAGCATAATTAGGCTCGAGTGAACCTTATTCAGCCCTGTTCAGCTCTACTCAACCCTTTCTACTTTATTTGTCTCTATTTGGCTCCATTCAACTCCCTTCCACACCATTCTACTCTTTTCTACTCTATTCTATTCTGTTTCTACCCTACCCTACTCTAACCTATTCTAATCGATTCGATTCATCACGATTTGTCTCCTTTCCTCTCCATTCGAATCGATTCGGCTTGAATTGGATCTATTCATCTATATTCTGCACTACCCGACTCTGACTATTCCACTCTACTCAACTCTACTCCATTCTACTCTTGGTATTCTCTTCTGTTCTACTCTATTCTATTCTTCTGTGCCCTTCCCTACTGAATCCCAGCCTAACCTACACTACTCTAATCTATTCAATTTAATTCGATTCCATTCAGTTTGACACCATTCGACCCGATTTGAGACAATTCGACGGGATTCGGTGAGATTCCGCGAGATTTGATGCGTTTTGGTGGGATTTGATGGAGTTCGACGAGATCCGATGCAATAGGATCTCGTGTGTTTTGGCTCGATTTTGCTGGGTTCAGTTTGTCTCTATCTGGCTCATTTCAGCTCCACTAGGCTCCATTCATCCCGAAGCTGGTCGACTCGACTCGATTCGGCTCATTTTGGTCATATGTGGTCCTATTCAGCGTTATTCGGCTCTATTCAACTCTTTTCTACTCTCTGCATCTCTGTTCGAATCCATTTGACTCCATTCCACACCATTCTATTCCATTCTACACTACTGTATTCTACAAAACCCTCCCCCACCCTAGCCTATCCTAATCTAGTCTGCTCTTTTCTAGTCTCCTTTTCTATTTTCTCGATTCCATCCTATGCTACTCTACCATACCCTGCACTAAGCTAACCTACCCTGACCTATGCTGTTCTATTCTATTTCCTTCTATTTTCTCTGTTCCACCGTATGCTTCCCTACCCTATGCTACCCCACCGTACCATACTCTACTACTTAGGGTTACTTAATAAGGGTCCTAATTAAGGGGAGTAGTTCGGGCAAGGGTACTCCTTAAGGCAAGTGTACTAGTTCAGGCTACGAGTTAAGGCCAGGCTACTAGTTAAGGCCAGGCTACTAGTTAAGGCATGGGTACTTGTTGAGGGTACTGGTTAAGGCAAGGGTACCAGTTCAGGCTACTTGTTAAGGACATACTACTAGTGAAGGCAAGGGTACTAGTGAAGACTACTGGTTAAGGCAAGGGTACTTGTTAGGACTACTAGTTAAGGCAAGGGTACTAGATTAGGCTAAGAGTTCAGGCAAGGGTACTCGTTCAGATTACTGACTTAGGGTACTATTCAAGACTAGTTGTCTAGGCTACTGCTCTATGCCACTAGTCTAGCTGACTAGTCCAGCTTACTAGTCTAGGCTTCTACTCTAGCCTTCTCTTGTCTACTCTAATGTAGTCTACTTGCATCTACCCTAGTCTTCCTATCATAAACTACCCTACCCTAACCTATTCTAATCGATTCCATTTGATTCGATTCAAAGCATTTTGATGCGACCGGACACCATCACGCTTGAGTCGGCTCGATTCCGCAACATCAGCTCGATTCAGCTCGATTTGGCTCGAATCGCTTCAATTCAGCTCGTTTCCACTCGTTTCAGCCTTATTCGGCCCTATTTGGCTCGATTCGACTCTTTTCTACTCTATTTGTCTCTGTTCGACTCCATTTGACTCCACTCTTCTCCATTCTACACTATTCTACTCTATTCTGTTCTACTCTACCCTACGATGCTCTAATCTATTCGATTGGATGCGATTCGAAGCAATTCGGTGTGATTCATCTCGTTTTGTTTCCATTTGACTCGATTCGGCCAGAATTGGCTCTATTCAGCTATATCCTGCACTTTTTGACTCTATTTGACTCAATTCTACTCTGCTCTACTCTTGTCTGCTTTACTCTCTCTACTCTACCCTACTGTACTATATTCTATTCTGTACTATTCTGTTCTATTCTACCCACCCGCCCCTCCCCTACCCTTCCCTAATCTATTTGATTAGATTCGATGTGACGTATTTCCACGCGATTTGACGCGATTAGGCTTGAATCAGCTCGATTCAGTTCGAATCGGCTCTATTCGGCTCGACTTGGCTCCATTTCACTCCATTCGGCTCGATTAGGCTCGAATTCCATCGATTCTGCTGGATTCTGCTCCATTAGGCCTTATTTGGGCCTATTCGGCCCTATTCTGCTCTATTAGACTCTTTTGTACTCTATTCATATCTATCCGTCTCTATTGGACTCCGTTCAACTCCATTCCTCACTATTTTCCTCTCTTCTATTCTACCCTTCCCTACCCTAATCTCTTCTAATCGATTCGATTTGATTTGACGCGATTCGAAGCAACCGGACGTGATTCGTCTCGTTTTGTCTCCACTCGGCTCAATTCGGCTATGTTCTCTCTCTTTGACTCTATTCTATTCTGTTGTATTCTTTCTGTTCTGCTCTATTCTCCCCTATTCTGTTGTACTCTATTCTATTCTACCCTACCCGACCCAACGGCACCCCACCCGAACCTACCCTACTTTAATCTATTGGATTCAATTCGATTCCGTGCAAAGCGATTTGATAGGACTTGACTGGATTCGGCAAGATCTGAAGGGATTTGATGAGATTCCATGCGACTGGACGTGATTCAGTAGGATTCTCTGAGGTTTGACACAATTCGAAGTTATTCGACGTGATTCGATGGGATTCGACACGATATGAAGCGATTTGATTCAAAACGATGTGACTCGACTCGATTCGACCTGATTCGATTCGACGCTGTTCGGTGACAGTCAGTGCGATTCTGCTTGATTCCGCTCGATTAGGTGTGATTCGGCAGTATAAAGCTCTTTTCGGCTGTATTCAGCTCCATTCGTCTCTATTCAGCTTATTCGGCTCTATTCGACTGTATTCGACTCTACTCTTTTCCACTCTATTCTACTCGATTCTATTCCTTCTATTCTGTTCTAATCTCTTCTATTCCACTCTACTCTGTTCTATTCTACCCTCCCCTTCCCTCCCCTCCCCTTCTCTAATCTATACGTCTTGATTGGATTTGACGCGTTGAACGCGATTCGAGGCGATGAAGCTTGAATCGGCTCGATTCGGCTCGATTTGGCTCTATTCGGCTCAGTTAGGCTCCATTCAGCTTGTTTTGGCTTGAATCGCTTCGAATCTGCTCGATTTGGCCTTCTTCGGCCCTATTCTGCTCTATTCGACTCTTTTCTACTCTATTCGTTTCTATTTGACTCCATTCTACTCCATTCTATTCATTCCACACTATTCTACACTATTCTACTCTATTCTGCTCTACCCTACCCAACACCACTCTAATTTACTCTACTTGCTTCTACACGAGTCCTCTCATTTTGTCTGCATTTGGCTCTATTCAGCTCTATTCTACTCTTCTCTACTCTATTGTATTGTTTCTACTCTGTTCTGTACTATTCTACTCTATTCTACCCTACCCTATGCTACCCAACTCTAAGGTATTGTAATCCACTTGATTGGATTTGATTCAACCCATTTCGACGCGATTCGGCTCGATTTGGCTCTGTTCAAATCTATTCTACTCTACTCTATTCCCCTCTATTCTACTCTAGCCTACTCTTTTCTGTATTCGTTCTGTGTTGTTCTGTTCTATTTTGTTGTGTTCTGTTCTGTTTTATTCTATTCTACTCTATTCTACCCTACTCTAGCCTACCCGAACCTCCCCTACTCTAGTCTATTCAATTGAATTCGAGAAATTTTGACGCGACTAGGGGCCGAATCGGTGTGATTCATGTCCATTCGGCTCCATTTGTCTCGAATAGTGTCGATTCAGCTCGATTAGGCTCGATTTGGCTCCATTAGGCTCGATTCACTGGATTCGGCTCGATTTTGCTCAATTCAGCTCGATTTGGCCCTCTTTGGCCCTCTTCGGCTCTCTTCAGCTCTTTTCTACTCTACTCGATTCCGTTGCACACCATTCTACTCCATTCTACGCTGTTCTACTATACCCTACTGTAATTGATTCGATGGGATTCGACGCCATTCGACGCGATTTGTCTCGTTTCGTCTCCATTCAGCTTGATTCGACTCTGTTCTACTCTACTCTATTCTACTCTACACTATTCTGCTCTGCTCTACCCTTTTCTACTCTATTCTATTGTATCCTTTCCATTCTCTTCTACTGTGTTCAAGTCTACTCTATTCCATCCTACCCTCATCTAATCTATTCTACTGGATTCGATTCCACGCATCTCGATGCGATTCGGCTCAAATCGGCTCCTTTCCACTCCATTCATCCCCAATCGGCTCAAATCAGTTCGATTCAGCTCTAATCGGCTCCATTCGGCTCCAGGCAGCTCCAATAGGCTCTATTCAGCCCTATTCGGCTCTATTAGACTCTACTCAACTCTATTATCTCTTTTCGACTCCACTCGACTCCATGCTACACCATTCTACTCCATCCTAAACTATTCTCTACTGTATTGTATTGTACTCTACCCTACTCTAGTCTATTCTAATGGATTGGATTGGATTGGATTGGATTGGCATAGAGAGATAGTATTGCAATTCGACGGGATTCGACGCGATACGGCACGATTCCACGGGATTCGGCCTGATTCGTCTTGGTTTCTATCCATTTAGCTCTTTTGGGCTCTATTTGGCTCTATTCGGCAATGTTCGACTCTGCTCTACTCTACTCTTCTATACTCTGCTCGTCTCGACCCTATTCTTTCAGTTCTGTTCTCTTCTCTTCTGTTCTACTGCACTCTATTCTACCCTACCCTACCCTAACTTAGCCTACTGTAATCTGTTCTATGCTATTCGACACACTTGAATGGGATTCGACCTGATTCGGGTCATATCGGCTCGATTCATCTCCTTTCTGCTCCATTAAACTCGATTCGGTTCTATTCGGCTCTTTTCCACTCTATTCGGCTCTTTTTGGCAGTATTCGACTCTATTTGACTCTAGTCTACTCGATTCTTTCTGTTCTGTTCTATTCTACTCTATTCTTCTCTACCCTACCGTAGCCTTACCTTCCCCACACTAATCTATTTGATTCGATTCGACACATTTCAAACGACTCGACATGATTCATCTCGATTCACCTTGAATTTGGTCAATTCGGCTGTATTCAGCTCTCTTTGGCTCTTTTCGGCTCTCTTCAACTCAATTTGACTCTATTCTACTGGACCCGACTCTACTTAATTCTATTCTCTTCTTTCTATTGTGTTCTGTTGTGTTGTAGTCTAGCCTCTCCTGCCGTACCCTCCTCTACTCTAATCTATTCGATTCAACGCATTTCGACGCGATTCCATGTGATTAGGCTTGAATCGGCTCGATTTAGCTCTATTTGGCTTGAATTGGGTCAATTCGTCTCGATTCTGCTCAATTCAGCATAATTAGGCTCGAGTGAACCTTATTCAGCCCTGTTCAGCTCTACTCAACCCTTTCTACTTTATTTGTCTCTATTTGGCTCCATTCAACTCCCTTCCACACCATTCTACTCTTTTCTACTCTATTCTATTCTGTTCTACCCTACCCTACTCTAACCTATTCTAATCGATTCGATTCATCACGATTTGTCTCCTTTCCTCTCCATTCGAATCGATTCGGCTTGAATTGGATCTATTCATCTATATTCTGCACTACCCGACTCTGACTATTCCACTCTACTCAACTCTACTCCATTCTACTCTTGGTATTCTCTTCTGTTCTACTCTATTCTATTCTTCTGTGCCCTTCCCTACTGAATCCCAGCCTAACCTACACTACTCTAATCTATTCAATTTAATTCGATTCCATTCAGTTTGACACCATTCGACCCGATTTGAGACAATTCGACGGGATTCGGTGAGATTCCGCGAGATTTGATGCGTTTTGGTGGGATTTGATGGAGTTCGACGAGATCCGATGCAATAGGATCTCGTGTGTTTTGGCTCGATTTTGCTGGGTTCAGTTTGTCTCTATCTGGCTCATTTCAGCTCCACTAGGCTCCATTCATCCCGAAGCTGGTCGACTCGACTCGATTCGGCTCATTTTGGTCATATGTGGTCCTATTCAGCGTTATTCGGCTCTATTCAACTCTTTTCTACTCTCTGCATCTCTGTTCGAATCCATTTGACTCCATTCCACACCATTCTATTCCATTCTACACTACTGTATTCTACAAAACCCTCCCCCACCCTAGCCTATCCTAATCTAGTCTGCTCTTTTCTAGTCTCCTTTTCTATTTTCTCGATTCCATCCTATGCTACTCTACCATACCCTGCACTAAGCTAACCTACCCTGACCTATGCTGTTCTATTCTATTTCCTTCTATTTTCTCTGTTCCACCGTATGCTTCCCTACCCTATGCTACCCCACCGTACCATACTCTACTACTTAGGGTTACTTAATAAGGGTCCTAATTAAGGGGAGTAGTTCGGGCAAGGGTACTCCTTAAGGCAAGTGTACTAGTTCAGGCTACGAGTTAAGGCCAGGCTACTAGTTAAGGCCAGGCTACTAGTTAAGGCATGGGTACTTGTTGAGGGTACTGGTTAAGGCAAGGGTACCAGTTCAGGCTACTTGTTAAGGACATACTACTAGTGAAGGCAAGGGTACTAGTGAAGACTACTGGTTAAGGCAAGGGTACTTGTTAGGACTACTAGTTAAGGCAAGGGTACTAGATTAGGCTAAGAGTTCAGGCAAGGGTACTCGTTCAGATTACTGACTTAGGGTACTATTCAAGACTAGTTGTCTAGGCTACTGCTCTATGCCACTAGTCTAGCTGACTAGTCCAGCTTACTAGTCTAGGCTTCTACTCTAGCCTTCTCTTGTCTACTCTAATGTAGTCTACTTGCATCTACCCTAGTCTTCCTATCATAAACTACCCTACCCTAACCTATTCTAATCGATTCCATTTGATTCGATTCAAAGCATTTCGATGCGACCGGACACCATCACGCTTGAGTCGGCTCGATTCCGCAACATCAGCTCGATTCAGCTCGATTTGGCTCGAATCGCTTCAATTCAGCTCGTTTCCACTCGTTTCAGCCTTATTCGGCCCTATTTGGCTCGATTCGACTCTTTTCTACTCTATTTGTCTCTGTTCGACTCCATTTGACTCCACTCTTCTCCATTCTACGCTATTCTACTCTGTTCTGTTCTACTCTACCCTACGATGCTCTAATCTATTCGATTGGATGCGATTCGAAGCAATTCGGTGTGATTCATCTCGTTTTGTTTCCATTTGACTCGATTCGGCCAGAATTGGCTCTATTCAGCTATATCCTGCACTCTTTGACTCTATTTGACTCAATTCTACTCTGCTCTACTCTTGTCTGCTTTACTCTCTCTACTCTACCCTACTGTACTATATTCTATTCTGTACTATTGTGTTCTATTCTACCCACCCGCCCCTCCCCTACCCTTCCCTAATCTATTTGATTAGATTCGATGTGACGTATTTCCACGCGATTTGACGCGATTAGGCTTGAATCAGCTCGATTCAGTTCGAATCGGCTCTATTCGGCTCGACTTGGCTCCATTTCACTCCATTCGGCTCGATTAGGCTCGAATTCCATCGATTCTGCTGGATTCTGCTCCATTAGGCCTTATTTGGGCCTATTCGGCCCTATTCTGCTCTATTAGACTCTTTTGTACTCTATTCATATCTATCCGTCTCTATTGGACTCCGTTCAACTCCATTCCTCACTATTTTCCTCTCTTCTATTCTACCCTTCCCTACCCTAATCTCTTCTAATCGATTCGATTTGATTTGACGCGATTCGAAGCAACCGGACGTGATTCGTCTCGTTTTGTCTCCACTCGGCTCAATTCGGCTATGTTCTCTCTCTTTGACTCTATTCTATTCTGTTGTATTCTTTCTGTTCTGCTCTATTCTCCCCTATTCTGTTGTACTCTATTCTATTCTACCCTACCCGACCCAACGGCACCCCACCCGAACCTACCCTACTTTAATCTATTGGATTCAATTCGATTCCGTGCAAAGCGATTTGATAGGACTTGACTGGATTCGGCAAGATCTGAAGGGATTTGATGAGATTCCATGCGACTGGACGTGATTCAGTAGGATTCTCTGAGGTTTGACACAATTCGAAGTTATTCGACGTGATTCGATGGGATTCGACACGATATGAAGCGATTTGATTCAAAACGATGTGACTCGACTCGATTCGACCTGATTCGATTCGACGCTGTTCGGTGACAGTCAGTGCGATTCTGCTTGATTCCGCTCGATTAGGTGTGATTCGGCAGTATAAAGCTCTTTTCGGCTGTATTCAGCTCCATTCGTCTCTATTCAGCTTATTCGGCTCTATTCGACTGTATTCGACTCTACTCTTTTCCACTCTATTCTACTCGATTCTATTCCTTCTATTCTGTTCTAATCTCTTCTATTCCACTCTACTCTGTTCTATTCTACCCTCCCCTTCCCTCCCCTCCCCTTCTCTAATCTATACGTCTTGATTGGATTTGACGCGTTGAACGCGATTCGAGGCGATGAAGCTTGAATCGGCTCGATTCGGCTCGATTTGGCTCTATTCGGCTCAGTTAGGCTCCATTCAGCTTGTTTTGGCTTGAATCGCTTCGAATCTGCTCGATTTGGCCTTCTTCGGCCCTATTCTGCTCTATTCGACTCTTTTCTACTCTATTCGTTTCTATTTGACTCCATTCTACTCCATTCTATTCATTCCACACTATTCTACACTATTCTACTCTATTCTGCTCTACCCTACCCAACACCACTCTAATTTACTCTACTTGCTTCTACACGAGTCCTCTCATTTTGTCTGCATTTGGCTCTATTCAGCTCTATTCTACTCTTCTCTACTCTATTGTATTGTTTCTACTCTGTTCTGTACTATTCTACTCTATTCTACCCTACCCTATGCTACCCAACTCTAAGGTATTGTAATCCACTTGATTGGATTTGATTCAACCCATTTCGACGCGATTCGGCTCGATTTGGCTCTGTTCAAATCTATTCTACTCTACTCTATTCCCCTCTATTCTACTCTAGCCTACTCTTTTCTGTATTCGTTCTGTGTTGTTCTGTTCTATTTTGTTGTGTTCTGTTCTGTTTTATTCTATTCTACTCTATTCTACCCTACTCTAGCCTACCCGAACCTCCCCTACTCTAGTCTATTCAATTGAATTCGAGAAATTTTGACGCGACTAGGGGCCGAATCGGTGTGATTCATGTCCATTCGGCTCCATTTGTCTCGAATAGTGTCGATTCAGCTCGATTAGGCTCGATTTGGCTCCATTAGGCTCGATTCACTGGATTCGGCTCGATTTTGCTCAATTCAGCTCGATTTGGCCCTCTTTGGCCCTCTTCGGCTCTCTTCAGCTCTTTTCTACTCTACTCGATTCCGTTGCACACCATTCTACTCCATTCTACGCTGTTCTACTATACCCTACTGTAATTGATTCGATGGGATTCGACGCCATTCGACGCGATTTGTCTCGTTTCGTCTCCATTCAGCTTGATTCGACTCTGTTCTACTCTACTCTATTCTACTCTACACTATTCTGCTCTGCTCTACCCTTTTCTACTCTATTCTATTGTATCCTTTCCATTCTCTTCTACTGTGTTCAAGTCTACTCTATTCCATCCTACCCTCATCTAATCTATTCTACTGGATTCGATTCCACGCATCTCGATGCGATTCGGCTCAAATCGGCTCCTTTCCACTCCATTCATCCCCAATCGGCTCAAATCAGTTCGATTCAGCTCTAATCGGCTCCATTCGGCTCCAGGCAGCTCCAATAGGCTCTATTCAGCCCTATTCGGCTCTATTAGACTCTACTCAACTCTATTATCTCTTTTCGACTCCACTCGACTCCATGCTACACCATTCTACTCCATCCTAAACTATTCTCTACTGTATTGTATTGTACTCTACCCTACTCTAGTCTATTCTAATGGATTGGATTGGATTGGATTGGATTGGAATTGATCAGATTCAATGCAATTCGACGGGATTCGACGCGATACGGCACGATTCCACGGGATTCGGCCTGATTCGTCTTGGTTTCTATCCATTTAGCTCTTTTGGGCTCTATTTGGCTCTATTCGGCAATGTTCGACTCTGCTCTACTCTACTCTTCTATACTCTGCTCGTCTCGACCCTATTCTTTCAGTTCTGTTCTCTTCTCTTCTGTTCTACTGCACTCTATTCTACCCTACCCTACCCTAACTTAGCCTACTGTAATCTGTTCTATGCTATTCGACACACTTGAATGGGATTCGACCTGATTCGGGTCATATCGGCTCGATTCATCTCCTTTCTGCTCCATTAAACTCGATTCGGTTCTATTCGGCTCTTTTCCACTCTATTCGGCTCTTTTTGGCAGTATTCGACTCTATTTGACTCTAGTCTACTCGATTCTTTCTGTTCTGTTCTATTCTACTCTATTCTTCTCTACCCTACCGTAGCCTTACCTTCCCCACACTAATCTATTTGATTCGATTCGACACATTTCAAACGACTCGACATGATTCATCTCGATTCACCTTGAATTTGGTCAATTCGGCTGTATTCAGCTCTCTTTGGCTCTTTTCGGCTCTCTTCAACTCAATTTGACTCTATTCTACTGGACCCGACTCTACTTAATTCTATTCTCTTCTTTCTATTGTGTTCTGTTGTGTTGTAGTCTAGCCTCTCCTGCCGTACCCTCCTCTACTCTAATCTATTCGATTCAACGCATTTCGACGCGATTCCATGTGATTAGGCTTGAATCGGCTCGATTTAGCTCTATTTGGCTTGAATTGGGTCAATTCGTCTCGATTCTGCTCAATTCAGCATAATTAGGCTCGAGTGAACCTTATTCAGCCCTGTTCAGCTCTACTCAACCCTTTCTACTTTATTTGTCTCTATTTGGCTCCATTCAACTCCCTTCCACACCATTCTACTCTTTTCTACTCTATTCTATTCTGTTCTACCCTACCCTACTCTAACCTATTCTAATCGATTCGATTCATCACGATTTGTCTCCTTTCCTCTCCATTCGAATCGATTCGGCTTGAATTGGATCTATTCATCTATATTCTGCACTACCCGACTCTGACTATTCCACTCTACTCAACTCTACTCCATTCTACTCTTGGTATTCTCTTCTGTTCTACTCTATTCTATTCTTCTGTGCCCTTCCCTACTGAATCCCAGTCTAACCTACACTACTCTAATCTATTCAATTTAATTCGATTCCATTCAGTTTGACACCATTCGACCCGATTTGAGACAATTCGACGGGATTCGGTGAGATTCCGCGAGATTTGATGCGTTTTGGTGGGATTTGATGGAGTTCGACGAGATCCGATGCAATAGGATCTCGTGTGTTTTGGCTCGATTTTGCTGGGTTCAGTTTGTCTCTATCTGGCTCATTTCAGCTCCACTAGGCTCCATTCATCCCGAAGCTGGTCGACTCGACTCGATTCGGCTCATTTTGGTCATATGTGGTCCTATTCAGCGTTATTCGGCTCTATTCAACTCTTTTCTACTCTCTGCATCTGTGTTCGAATCCATTTGACTCCATTCCACACCATTCTATTCCATTCTACACTACTGTATTCTACAAAACCCTCCCCCACCCTAGCCTATCCTAATCTAGTCTGCTCTTTTCTAGTCTCCTTTTCTATTTTCTCGATTCCATCCTATGCTACTCTACCATACCCTGCACTAAGCTAACCTACCCTGACCTATGCTGTTCTATTCTATTTCCTTCTATTTTCTCTGTTCCACCGTATGCTTCCCTACCCTATGCTACCCCACCGTACCATACTCTACTACTTAGGGTTACTTAATAAGGGTCCTAATTAAGGGGAGTAGTTCAGGCAAGGGTACTCCTTAAGGCAAGTGTACTAGTTCAGGCTACGAGTTAAGGCCAGGCTACTAGTTAAGGCCAGGCTACTAGTTAAGGCATGGGTACTTGTTGAGGGTACTGGTTAAGGCAAGGGTACCCGTTCAGGCTACTTGTTAAGGACATACTACTAGTGAAGGCAAGGGTACTAGTGAAGACTACTGGTTAAGGCAAGGGTACTTGTTAGGACTACTAGTTAAGGCAAGGGTACTAGATTAGGCTAAGAGTTCAGGCAAGGGTACTCGTTCAGATTACTGACTTAGGGTACTATTCAAGACTAGTTGTCTAGGCTACTGCTCTATGCCACTAGTCTAGCTGACTAGTCCAGCTTACTAGTCTAGGCTTCTACTCTAGCCTTCTCTTGTCTACTCTAATGTAGTCTACTTGCATCTACCCTAGTCTTCCTATCATAAACTACCCTACCCTAACCTATTCTAATCGATTCCATTTGATTCGATTCAAAGCATTTTGATGCGACTGGACACCATCACGCTTGAGTCGGCTCGATTCCGCAACATCAGCTCGATTCAGCTCGATTTGGCTCGAATCGCTTCAATTCAGCTCGTTTCCACTCGTTTCAGCCTTATTCGGCCCTATTTGGCTCGATTCGACTCTTTTCTACTCTATTTGTCTCTGTTCGACTCCATTTGACTCCACTCTTCTCCATTCTACACTATTCTACTCTATTCTGTTCTACTCTACCCTACGATGCTCTAATCTATTCGATTGGATGCGATTCGAAGCAATTCGGTGTGATTCATCTCGTTTTGTTTCCATTTGACTCGATTCGGCCAGAATTGGCTCTATTCAGCTATATCCTGCACTTTTTGACTCTATTTGACTCAATTCTACTCTGCTCTACTCTTGTCTGCTTTACTCTCTCTACTCTACCCTACTGTACTATATTCTATTCTGTACTATTCTGTTCTATTCTACCCACCCGCCCCTCCCCTACCCTTCCCTAATCTATTTGATTAGATTCGATGTGACGTATTTCCACGCGATTTGACGCGATTAGGCTTGAATCAGCTCGATTCAGTTCGAATCGGCTCTATTCGGCTCGACTTGGCTCCATTTCACTCCATTCGGCTCGATTAGGCTCGAATTCCATCGATTCTGCTGGATTCTGCTCCATTAGGCCTTATTTGGGCCTATTCGGCCCTATTCTGCTCTATTAGACTCTTTTGTACTCTATTCATATCTATCCGTCTCTATTGGACTCCGTTCAACTCCATTCCTCACTATTTTCCTCTCTTCTATTCTACCCTTCCCTACCCTAATCTCTTCTAATCGATTCGATTTGATTTGACGCGATTCGAAGCAACCGGACGTGATTCGTCTCGTTTTGTCTCCACTCGGCTCAATTCGGCTATGTTCTCTCTCTTTGACTCTATTCTATTCTGTTGTATTCTTTCTGTTCTGCTCTATTCTCCCCTATTCTGTTGTACTCTATTCTATTCTACCCTACCCGACCCAACGGCACCCCACCCGAACCTACCCTACTTTAATCTATTGGATTCAATTCGATTCCGTGCAAAGCGATTTGATAGGACTTGACTGGATTCGGCAAGATCTGAAGGGATTTGATGAGATTCCATGCGACTCGACGTGATTCAGTAGGATTCTCTGAGGTTTCACACAATTCGAAGTTATTCGACGTGATTCGATGGGATTCGACACGATATGAAGCGATTTGATTCAAAACGATGTGACTCGACTCGATTCGACCTGATTCGATTCGACGCTGTTCGGTGACAGTCAGTGCGATTCTGCTTGATTCCGCTCGATTAGGTGTGATTCGGCAGTATAAAGCTCTTTTCGGCTGTATTCGGCTCCATTCGTCTCTATTCAGCTTATTCGGCTCTATTCGACTGTATTCGACTCTACTCTTTTCCACTCTATTCTACTCGATTCTATTCCTTCTATTCTGTTCTAATCTCTTCTATTCCACTCTACTCTGTTCTATTCTACCCTCCCCTTCCCTCCCCTCCCCTTCTCTAATCTATACGTCTTGATTGGATTTGACGCGTTGAACGCGATTCGAGGCGATGAAGCTTGAATCGGCTCGATTCGGCTCGATTTGGCTCTATTCGGCTCAGTTAGGCTCCATTCAGCTTGTTTTGGCTTGAATCGCTTCGAATCTGCTCGATTTGGCCTTCTTCGGCCCTATTCTGCTCTATTCGACTCTTTTCTACTCTATTCGTTTCTATTTGACTCCATTCTACTCCATTCTATTCATTCCACACTATTCTACACTATTCTACTCTATTCTGCTCTACCCTACCCAACACCACTCTAATTTACTCTACTTGCTTCTACACGAGTCCTCTCATTTTGTCTGCATTTGGCTCTATTCAGCTCTATTCTACTCTTCTCTACTCTATTGTATTGTTTCTACTCTGTTCTGTACTATTCTACTCTATTCTACCCTACCCTATGCTACCCAACTCTAAGGTATTGTAATCCACTTGATTGGATTTGATTCAACCCATTTCGACGCGATTCGGCTCGATTTGGCTCTGTTCAAATCTATTCTACTCTACTCTATTCCCCTCTATTCTACTCTAGCCTACTCTTTTCTGTATTCGTTCTGTGTTGTTCTGTTCTATTTTGTTGTGTTCTGTTCTGTTTTATTCTATTCTACTCTATTCTACCCTACTCTAGCCTACCCGAACCTCCCCTACTCTAGTCTATTCAATTGAATTCGAGAAATTTTGACGCGACTAGGGGCCGAATCGGTGTGATTCATGTCCATTCGGCTCCATTTGTCTCGAATAGTGTCGATTCAGCTCGATTAGGCTCGATTTGGCTCCATTAGGCTCGATTCACTGGATTCGGCTCGATTTTGCTCAATTCAGCTCGATTTGGCCCTCTTTGGCCCTCTTCGGCTCTCTTCAGCTCTTTTCTACTCTACTCGATTCCGTTGCACACCATTCTACTCCATTCTACGCTGTTCTACTATACCCTACTGTAATTGATTCGATGGGATTCGACGCCATTCGACGCGATTTGTCTCGTTTCGTCTCCATTCAGCTTGATTCGACTCTGTTCTACTCTACTCTATTCTACTCTACACTATTCTGCTCTGCTCTACCCTTTTCTACTCTATTCTATTGTATCCTTTCCATTCTCTTCTACTGTGTTCAAGTCTACTCTATTCCATCCTACCCTCATCTAATCTATTCTACTGGATTCGATTCCACGCATCTCGATGCGATTCGGCTCAAATCGGCTCCTTTCCACTCCATTCATCCCCAATCGGCTCAAATCAGTTCGATTCAGCTCTAATCGGCTCCATTCGGCTCCAGGCAGCTCCAATAGGCTCTATTCAGCCCTATTCGGCTCTATTAGACTCTACTCAACTCTATTATCTCTTTTCGACTCCACTCGACTCCATGCTACACCATTCTACTCCATCCTAAACTATTCTCTACTGTATTGTATTGTACTCTACCCTACTCTAGTCTATTCTAATGGATTGGATTGGATTGGATTGGAATTGATCAGATTCAATGCAATTCGACGGGATTCGACGCGATACGGCACGATTCCACGGGATTCGGCGTGATTCGTCTTGGTTTCTATCCATTTAGCTCTTTTGGGCTCTATTTGGCTCTATTCGGCAATGTTCGACTCTGCTCTACTCTACTCTTCTATACTCTGCTCGTCTCGACCCTATTCTTTCAGTTCTGTTCTCTTCTCTTCTGTTCTACTGCACTCTATTCTACCCTACCCTACCCTAACTTAGCCTACTGTAATCTGTTCTATGCTATTCGACACACTTGAATGGGATTCGACCTGATTCGGGTCATATCGGCTCGATTCATCTCCTTTCTGCTCCATTAAACTCGATTCGGTTCTATTCGGCTCTTTTCCACTCTATTCGGCTCTTTTTGGCAGTATTCGACTCTATTTGACTCTAGTCTACTCGATTCTTTCTGTTCTGTTCTGTTCTATTCTACTCTATTCTTCTCTACCCTACCGTAGCCTTACCTTCCCCACACTAATCTATTTGATTCGATTCGACACATTTCAAACGACTCGACATGATTCATCTCGATTCACCTTGAATTTGGTCAATTCGGCTGTATTCAGCTCTGTTTGGCTCTTTTCGGCTCTCTTCAACTCAATTTGACTCTATTCTACTGGACCCGACTCTACTTAATTCTATTCTCTTCTTTCTATTGTGTTCTGTTGTGTTGTAGTCTAGCCTCTCCTGCCGTACCCTCCTCTACTCTAATCTATTCGATTCAACGCATTTCGACGCGATTCCATGTGATTAGGCTTGAATCGGCTCGATTTAGCTCTATTTGGCTTGAATTGGGTCAATTCGTCTCGATTCTGCTCAATTCAGCATAATTAGGCTCGAGTGAACCTTATTCAGCCCTGTTCAGCTCTACTCAACCCTTTCTACTTTATTTGTCTCTATTTGGCTCCATTCAACTCCCTTCCACACCATTCTACTCTTTTCTACTCTATTCTATTCTGTTCTACCCTACCCTACTCTAACCTATTCTAATCGATTCGATTCATCACGATTTGTCTCCTTTCCTCTCCATTCGAATCGATTCGGCTTGAATTGGATCTATTCATCTATATTCTGCACTACCCGACTCTGACTATTCCACTCTACTCAACTCTACTCCATTCTACTCTTGGTATTCTCTTCTGTTCTACTCTATTCTATTCTTCTGTGCCCTTCCCTACTGAATCCCAGTCTAACCTACACTACTCTAATCTATTCAATTTAATTCGATTCCATTCAGTTTGACACCATTCGACCCGATTTGAGACAATTCGACGGGATTCGGTGAGATTCCGCGAGATTTGATGCGTTTTGGTGGGATTTGATGGAGTTCGACGAGATCCGATGCAATAGGATCTCGTGTGTTTTGGCTCGATTTTGCTGGGTTCAGTTTGTCTCTATCTGGCTCATTTCAGCTCCACTAGGCTCCATTCATCCCGAAGCTGGTCGACTCGACTCGATTCGGCTCATTTTGGTCATATGTGGTCCTATTCAGCGTTATTCGGCTCTATTCAACTCTTTTCTACTCTCTGCATCTCTGTTCGAATCCATTTGACTCCATTCCACACCATTCTATTCCATTCTACACTACTGTATTCTACAAAACCCTCCCCCACCCTAGCCTATCCTAATCTAGTCTGCTCTTTTCTAGTCTCCTTTTCTAATTTCTCTGTTCCATCCTATGCTACTCTACCATACCCTGCACTAAGCTAACCTACCCTGACCTATGCTGTTCTATTCTATTTCCTTCTATTTTCTCTGTTCCACCGTATGCTTCCCTACCCTATGCTACCCCACCGTACCATACTCTACTACTTAGGGTTACTTAATAAGGGTCCTAATTAAGGGGAGTAGTTCGGGCAAGGGTACTCCTTAAGGCAAGTGTACTAGTTCAGGCTACGAGTTAAGGCCAGGCTACTAGTTAAGGCATGGGTACTTGTTGAGGGTACTGGTTAAGGCAAGGGTACCCGTTCAGGCTACTTGTTAAGGACATACTACTAGTGAAGGCAAGGGTACTAGTGAAGACTACTGGTTAAGGCAAGGGTACTTGTTAGGACTACTAGTTAAGGCAAGGGTACTAGATTAGGCTAAGAGTTCAGGCAAGGGTACTCGTTCAGATTACTGACTTAGGGTACTATTCAAGACTAGTTGTCTAGGCTACTGCTCTATGCCACTAGTCTAGCTGACTAGTCCAGCTTACTAGTCTAGGCTTCTACTCTAGCCTTCTCTTGTCTACTCTAATGTAGTCTACTTGCATCTACCCTAGTCTTCCTATCATAAACTACCCTACCCTAACCTATTCTAATCGATTCCATTTGATTCGATTCAAAGCATTTTGATGCGACTGGACACCATCACGCTTGAGTCGGCTCGATTCCGCAACATCAGCTCGATTCAGCTCGATTTGGCTCGAATCGCTTCAATTCAGCTCGTTTCCACTCGTTTCAGCCTTATTCGGCCCTATTTGGCTCGATTCGACTCTTTTCTACTCTATTTGTCTCTGTTCGACTCCATTTGACTCCACTCTTCTCCATTCTACACTATTCTACTCTATTCTGTTCTACTCTACCCTACGATGCTCTAATCTATTCGATTGGATGCGATTCGAAGCAATTCGGTGTGATTCATCTCGTTTTGTTTCCATTTGACTCGATTCGGCCAGAATTGGCTCTATTCAGCTATATCCTGCACTTTTTGACTCTATTTGACTCAATTCTACTCTGCTCTACTCTTGTCTGCTTTACTCTCTCTACTCTACCCTACTGTACTATATTCTATTCTGTACTATTCTGTTCTATTCTACCCACCCGCCCCTCCCCTACCCTTCCCTAATCTATTTGATTAGATTCGATGTGACGTATTTCCACGCGATTTGACGCGATTAGGCTTGAATCAGCTCGATTCAGTTCGAATCGGCTCTATTCGGCTCGACTTGGCTCCATTTCACTCCATTCGGCTCGATTAGGCTCGAATTCCATCGATTCTGCTGGATTCTGCTCCATTAGGCCTTATTTGGGCCTATTCGGCCCTATTCTGCTCTATTAGACTCTTTTGTACTCTATTCATATCTATCCGTCTCTATTGGACTCCGTTCAACTCCATTCCTCACTATTTTCCTCTCTTCTATTCTACCCTTCCCTACCCTAATCTCTTCTAATCGATTCGATTTGATTTGACGCGATTCGAAGCAACCGGACGTGATTCGTCTCGTTTTGTCTCCACTCGGCTCAATTCGGCTATGTTCTCTCTCTTTGACTCTATTCTATTCTGTTGTATTCTTTCTGTTCTGCTCTATTCTCCCCTATTCTGTTGTACTCTATTCTATTCTACCCTACCCGACCCAACGGCACCCCACCCGAACCTACCCTACTTTAATCTATTGGATTCAATTCGATTCCGTGCAAAGCGATTTGATAGGACTTGACTGGATTCGGCAAGATCTGAAGGGATTTGATGAGATTCCATGCGACTGGACGTGATTCAGTAGGATTCTCTGAGGTTTGACACAATTCGAAGTTATTCGACGTGATTCGATGGGATTCGACACGATATGAAGCGATTTGATTCAAAACGATGTGACTCGACTCGATTCGACCTGATTCGATTCGACGCTGTTCGGTGACAGTCAGTGCGATTCTGCTTGATTCCGCTCGATTAGGTGTGATTCGGCAGTATAAAGCTCTTTTCGGCTGTATTCAGCTCCATTCGTCTCTATTCAGCTTATTCGGCTCTATTCGACTGTATTCGACTCTACTCTTTTCCACTCTATTCTACTCGATTCTATTCCTTCTATTCTGTTCTAATCTCTTCTATTCCACTCTACTCTGTTCTATTCTACCCTCCCCTTCCCTCCCCTCCCCTTCTCTAATCTATACGTCTTGATTGGATTTGACGCGTTGAACGCGATTCGAGGCGATGAAGCTTGAATCGGCTCGATTCGGCTCGATTTGGCTCTATTCGGCTCAGTTAGGCTCCATTCAGCTTGTTTTGGCTTGAATCGCTTCGAATCTGCTCGATTTGGCCTTCTTCGGCCCTATTCTGCTCTATTCGACTCTTTTCTACTCTATTCGTTTCTATTTGACTCCATTCTACTCCATTCTATTCATTCCACACTATTCTACACTATTCTACTCTATTCTGCTCTACCCTACCCAACACCACTCTAATTTACTCTACTTGCTTCTACACGAGTCCTCTCATTTTGTCTGCATTTGGCTCTATTCAGCTCTATTCTACTCTTCTCTACTCTATTGTATTGTTTCTACTCTGTTCTGTACTATTCTACTCTATTCTACCCTACCCTATGCTACCCAACTCTAAGGTATTGTAATCCACTTGATTGGATTTGATTCAACCCATTTCGACGCGATTCGGCTCGATTTGGCTCTGTTCAAATCTATTCTACTCTACTCTATTCCCCTCTATTCTACTCTAGCCTACTCTTTTCTGTATTCGTTCTGTGTTGTTCTGTTCTATTTTGTTGTGTTCTGTTCTGTTTTATTCTATTCTACTCTATTCTACCCTACTCTAGCCTACCCAAACCTCCCCTACTCTAGTCTATTCAATTGAATTCGAGAAATTTTGACGCGACTAGGGGCCGAATCGGTGTGATTCATGTCCATTCGGCTCCATTTGTCTCGAATAGTGTCGATTCAGCTCGATTAGGCTCGATTTGGCTCCATTAGGCTCGATTCACTGGATTCGGCTCGATTTTGCTCAATTCAGCTCGATTTGGCCCTCTTTGGCCCTCTTCGGCTCTCTTCAGCTCTTTTCTACTCTACTCGATTCCGTTGCACACCATTCTACTCCATTCTACGCTGTTCTACTATACCCTACTGTAATTGATTCGATGGGATTCGACGCCATTCGACGCGATTTGTCTCGTTTCGTCTCCATTCAGCTTGATTCGACTCTGTTCTACTCTACTCTATTCTACTCTACACTATTCTGCTCTGCTCTACCCTTTTCTACTCTATTCTATTGTATCCTTTCCATTCTCTTCTACTGTGTTCAAGTCTACTCTATTCCATCCTACCCTCATCTAATCTATTCTACTGGATTCGATTCCACGCATCTCGATGCGATTCGGCTCAAATCGGCTCCTTTCCACTCCATTCATCCCCAATCGGCTCAAATCAGTTCGATTCAGCTCTAATCGGCTCCATTCGGCTCCAGGCAGCTCCAATAGGCTCTATTCAGCCCTATTCGGCTCTATTAGACTCTACTCAACTCTATTATCTCTTTTCGACTCCACTCGACTCCATGCTACACCATTCTACTCCATCCTAAACTATTCTCTACTGTATTGTATTGTACTCTACCCTACTCTAGTCTATTCTAATGGATTGGATTGGATTGGATTGGATTGGAATTGATCAGATTCAATGCAATTCGACGGGATTCGACGCGATACGGCACGATTCCACGGGATTCGGCGTTATTCGTCTTGGTTTCTATCCATTTAGCTCTTTTGGGCTCTATTTGGCTCTATTCGGCAATGTTCGACTCTGCTCTACTCTACTCTTCTATACTCTGCTCGTCTCGACCCTATTCTTTCAGTTCTGTTCTCTTCTCTTCTGTTCTACTGCACTCTATTCTACCCTACCCTACCCTAACTTAGCCTACTGTAATCTGTTCTATGCTATTCGACACACTTGAATGGGATTCGACCTGATTCGGGTCATATCGGCTCGATTCATCTCCTTTCTGCTCCATTAAACTCGATTCGGTTCTATTCGGCTCTTTTCCACTCTATTCGGCTCTTTTTGGCAGTATTCGACTCTATTTGACTCTAGTCTACTCGATTCTTTCTGTTCTGTTCTGTTCTATTCTACTCTATTCTTCTCTACCCTACCGTAGCCTTACCTTCCCCACACTAATCTATTTGATTCGATTCGACACATTTCAAACGACTCGACATGATTCATCTCGATTCACCTTGAATTTGGTCAATTCGGCTGTATTCAGCTCTCTTTGGCTCTTTTCGGCTCTCTTCAACTCAATTTGACTCTATTCTACTGGACCCGACTCTACTTAATTCTATTCTCTTCTTTCTATTGTGTTCTGTTGTGTTGTAGTCTAGCCTCTCCTGCCGTACCCTCCTCTACTCTAATCTATTCGATTCAACGCATTTCGACGCGATTCCATGTGATTAGGCTTGAATCGGCTCGATTTAGCTCTATTTGGCTTGAATTGGGTCAATTCGTCTCGATTCTGCTCAATTCAGCATAATTAGGCTCGAGTGAACCTTATTCAGCCCTGTTCAGCTCTACTCAACCCTTTCTACTTTATTTGTCTCTATTTGGCTCCATTCAACTCCCTTCCACACCATTCTACTCTTTTCTACTCTATTCTATTCTGTTCTACCCTACCCTACTCTAACCTATTCTAATCGATTCGATTCATCACGATTTGTCTCCTTTCCTCTCCATTCGAATCGATTCGGCTTGAATTGGATCTATTCATCTATATTCTGCACTACCCGACTCTGACTATTCCACTCTACTCAACTCTACTCCATTCTACTCTTGGTATTCTCTTCTGTTCTACTCTATTCTATTCTTCTGTGCCCTTCCCTACTGAATCCCAGCCTAACCTACACTACTCTAATCTATTCAATTTAATTCGATTCCATTCAGTTTGACACCATTCGACCCGATTTGAGACAATTCGACGGGATTCGGTGAGATTCCGCGAGATTTGATGCGTTTTGGTGGGATTTGATGGAGTTCGACGAGATCCGATGCAATAGGATCTCGTGTGTTTTGGCTCGATTTTGCTGGGTTCAGTTTGTCTCTATCTGGCTCATTTCAGCTCCACTAGGCTCCATTCATCCCGAAGCTGGTCGACTCGACTCGATTCGGCTCATTTTGGTCATATGTGGTCCTATTCAGCGTTATTCGGCTCTATTCAACTCTTTTCTACTCTCTGCATCTCTGTTCGAATCCATTTGACTCCATTCCACACCATTCTATTCCATTCTACACTACTGTATTCTACAAAACCCTCCCCCACCCTAGCCTATCCTAATCTAGTCTGCTCTTTTCTAGTCTCCTTTTCTATTTTCTCGATTCCATCCTATGCTACTCTACCATACCCTGCACTAAGCTAACCTACCCTGACCTATGCTGTTCTATTCTATTTCCTTCTATTTTCTCTGTTCCACCGTATGCTTCCCTACCCTATGCTACCCCACCGTACCATACTCTACTACTTAGGGTTACTTAATAAGGGTCCTAATTAAGGGGAGTAGTTCGGGCAAGGGTACTCCTTAAGGCAAGTGTACTAGTTCAGGCTACGAGTTAAGGCCAGGCTACTAGTTAAGGCCAGGCTACTAGTTAAGGCATGGGTACTTGTTGAGGGTACTGGTTAAGGCAAGGGTACCAGTTCAGGCTACTTGTTAAGGACATACTACTAGTGAAGGCAAGGGTACTAGTGAAGACTACTGGTTAAGGCAAGGGTACTTGTTAGGACTACTAGTTAAGGCAAGGGTACTAGATTAGGCTAAGAGTTCAGGCAAGGGTACTCGTTCAGATTACTGACTTAGGGTACTATTCAAGACTAGTTGTCTAGGCTACTGCTCTATGCCACTAGTCTAGCTGACTAGTCCAGCTTACTAGTCTAGGCTTCTACTCTAGCCTTCTCTTGTCTACTCTAATGTAGTCTACTTGCATCTACCCTAGTCTTCCTATCATAAACTACCCTACCCTAACCTATTCTAATCGATTCCATTTGATTCGATTCAAAGCATTTCGATGCGACCGGACACCATCACGCTTGAGTCGGCTCGATTCCGCAACATCAGCTCGATTCAGCTCGATTTGGCTCGAATCGCTTCAATTCAGCTCGTTTCCACTCGTTTCAGCCTTATTCGGCCCTATTTGGCTCGATTCGACTCTTTTCTACTCTATTTGTCTCTGTTCGACTCCATTTGACTCCACTCTTCTCCATTCTACGCTATTCTACTCTGTTCTGTTCTACTCTACCCTACGATGCTCTAATCTATTCGATTGGATGCGATTCGAAGCAATTCGGTGTGATTCATCTCGTTTTGTTTCCATTTGACTCGATTCGGCCAGAATTGGCTCTATTCAGCTATATCCTGCACTCTTTGACTCTATTTGACTCAATTCTACTCTGCTCTACTCTTGTCTGCTTTACTCTCTCTACTCTACCCTACTGTACTATATTCTATTCTGTACTATTCTGTTCTATTCTACCCACCCGCCCCTCCCCTACCCTTCCCTAATCTATTTGATTAGATTCGATGTGACGTATTTCCACGCGATTTGACGCGATTAGGCTTGAATCAGCTCGATTCAGTTCGAATCGGCTCTATTCGGCTCGACTTGGCTCCATTTCACTCCATTCGGCTCGATTAGGCTCGAATTCCATCGATTCTGCCGGATTCTGCTCAATTAGGCCTTATTTGGGCCTATTCGGCCCTATTCTGCTCTATTAGACTCTTTTGTACTCTATTCGTATCTATCCGTCTCTATTGGACTCCGTTCAACTCCATTCCTCACTATTTTCCTCTCTTCTATTCTACCCTTCCCTACCCTAATCTCTTCTAATCGATTCGATTTGATTTGACGCGATTCGAAACAACCGGACGTGATTCGTCTCGTTTTGTCTCCACTCGGCTCAATTCGGCTATGTTCTCTCTCTTTGACTCTATTCTATTCTGTTGTATTCTTTCTGTTCTGCTCTATTCTCTCCTATTCTGTTGTACTCTATTCCATTCTACCCTACCCGACCCAACGGCACCCCACCCGAACCTACCCTAATTTAATCTATTGGATTCAATTCGATTCCGTGCAAAGCGATTTGATAGGACTTGACTGGATTCGGCAAGATCTGAAGGGATTTGATGAGATTCCATGCGACTCGACGTGATTCAGTAGGATTCTCTGAGGTTTGACGCAATTCGAAGTTATTCGACGTGATTCGATGGGATTCGACACGATATGAAGCGATTTGACCTTGTTTGATTCAAAACGATGTGACTCGACTCGATTCGACCTGATTCGATTCGACTCTGTTCGGTGACAGTCAGTGCGATTCTGCTTGATTCCGCTCGATTAGGTGTGATTCGGCAGTATAAAGCTCTTTTTGGCTGTATTCAGCTCCATTCGTCTCTATTCAGCTTATTCGGCTCTATTCGACTGTATTCGACTCTACTCTTTTCCACTCGATTCTACTCGATTCTATTCCTTCTATTCTGTTCTAATCTCTTCTATTCCACTCTACTCTGTTCTATTCTACCCTCCCCTTCCCTCCCCTCCCCTTCTCTAATCTATACGTCTTGATTGGATTTGACGCGTTGAACGCGATTCGATGCGATGAAGCTTGAATCAGCTCGATTCGGCTCGATTTGGCTCTATTCGGCTCAGTTAGGCTCCATTCAGCTTGTTTTGGCTTGAATCGCTTCGAATCTGCTCGATTTGGCCTTCTTCGGCCCTATTCTGCTCTATTCGACTCTTTTCTACTCTATTCGTTTCTATTTGACTCCATTCTACTCCATTCTATTCATTCCACACTATTCTACACTATTCTACTCTATTCTGCTCTACCCTACCCAACACCACTCTAATTTACTCTACTTGCTTCTACACGATTCCTCTCATTTTGTCTGCATTTGGCTCTAGTCAGCTCTATTCTACTCTTCTCTACTCTATTGTATTGTTTCTACTCTGTTCTGTACTATTCTACTCTATTCTACCCTACCCTATGCTACCCAACTCTAAGGTATTGTAATCCACTTGATTGGATTTGATTCAACCCATTTCGACGCGATTCGGCTCAATTTGGCTCTGTTCAAATCTATTCTACTCTACTCTATTCCCCTCTATTCTACTCTAGCCTACTCTTTTCTGTATTCGTTCTGTGTTGTTCTGTTCTATTTTGTTGTGTTCTGTTCTGTTTTATTCTATTCTACTCTATTCTACCCTACTCTAGCCTACCCGAACCTCCCCTACTCTAGTCTATTCAATTGAATTCGAGAAATTTTGACGCGACTAGGGGCCGAATCGGTGTGATTCATGTCCATTCGGCTCCATTTGTCTCGAATAGTGTCGATTCAGCTCGATTAGGCTCGATTTGGCTCCATTAGGCTCGATTCACTGGATTCGGCTCGATTTTGCTCAATTCAGCTCGATTTGGCCCTCTTTGGCCCTCTTCGGCTCTCTTCAGCTCTTTTCTACTCTACTCGATTCCGTTGCACACCATTCTACTCCATTCTACGCTGTTCTACTATACCCTACTGTAATTGATTCGATGGGATTCGACGCCATTCGACGTGATTTGTCTCGTTTCGTCTCCATTCAGCTTGATTCGACTCTGTTCTACTCTACTCTATTCTACTCTACACTATTCTGCTCTGCTCTACCCTTTTCTACTCTATTCTATTGTATCCTTTCCATTCTCTTCTACTGTGTTCAAGTCTACTCTATTCCATCCTACCCTCATCTAATCTATTCTACTGGATTCGATTCCATGCATCTCGATGCGATTCGGCTCAAATCAGCTCCTTTCCACTCCATTCATCCCCAATCGGCTCAAATCGGTTCGATTCAGCTCTAATCGGCTCCATTCGGCTCCAGTCAGCTCCAATAGGCTCTATTCAGCTCTATTCGGCTCTATTAGACTCTACTCAACTCTATTATCTCTTTTCGACTCCACTCGACTCCATGCTACACCATTCTACTCCATCCTAAACTATTCTCTACTGTATTGTATTGTACTCTACCCTACTCTAGTCTATTCTAATGGATTGGATTGGATTGGATTGGATTGGAATTGATCAGATTCAATGCAATTCGACGGGATTCAACGCGATACGGCACGATTCCACGGGATTCGGCGTGATTCGTCTTGGTTTCTATCCATTTAGCTCTTTTGGGCTCTATTTGGCTCTATTCGGCAATGTTCGACTCTGCTCTACTCTACTCTTCTATACTCTGCTCGTCTCGACCCTATTCTTTCAGTTCTGTTCTCTTCTCTTCTGTTCTACTGCACTCTATTCTACCCTACCCTACCCTAACTTAGCCTACTGTAATCTGTTCTATGCTATTCGACACACTTGAGTGGGATTCGACCTGATTCGGGTCATATCGGCTCGATTCATCTCCTTTCTGCTCCATTAAACTCGATTCGGTTCTATTCGGCTCTTTTCCACTCTATTCGGCTCTTTTTGGCAGTATTCGACTCTATTTGACTCTAGTCTACTCGATTCTTTCTGTTCTGTTCTATTCTACTCTATTCTTCTCTACCCTACCGTAGCCTTACCTTCCCCACACTAATCTATTTGATTCGATTCGACACATTTCAAACGACTCGACATGATTCATCTCGATTCACCTTGAATTTGGTCAATTCGGCTGTATTCAGCTCTGTTTGGCTCTTTTCGGCTCTCTTCTACTCAATTTGACTCTATCCTACTGGACCGACTCTACTTAATTCTATTCTCTTCTTTCTATTGTGTTCTGTTGTGTTGTAGTCTAGCCTCTCCTGCCGTACCCTCCTCTACTCTAATCTATTCGATTCAACGCATTTCGACGCGATTCCATGTGATTAGGCTTGAATCGGCTCGATTTAGCTCTATTTGGCTTGAATTGGGTCAATTCGTCTCGATTCTGCTCAATTCAGCATAATTAGGCTCGAGTGAACCTTATTCAGCCCTGTTCAGCTCTACTCAACCCTTTCTACTTTATTTGTCTCTATTTGGCTCCATTCAACTCCCTTCCACACCATTCTACTCTTTTCTACTCTATTCTATTCTGTTCTACCCTACCCTACTCTAACCTATTCTAATCGATTCGATTCATCACGATTTGTCTCCTTTCCTCTCCATTCGAATCGATTCGGCTTGAATTGGATCTATTCATCTATATTCTGCACTACCCGACTCTGACTATTCCACTCTACTCAACTCTACTCCATTCTACTCTTGGTATTCTCTTCTGTTCTACTCTATTCTATTCTTCTGTGCCCTTCCCTACTGAATCCCAGTCTAACCTACACTACTCTAATCTATTCAATTTAATTCGATTCCATTCAGTTTGACACCATTCGACCCGATTTGAGACAATTCGACGGGATTCGGTGAGATTCCGCGAGATTTGATGCGTTTTGGTGGGATTTGATGGAGTTCGACGAGATCCGATGCAATAGGATCTCATGTGTTTTGGCTCGATTTTGCTGGGTTCAGTTTGTCTCTATTTGGCTCATTTCAGCTCCACTAGGCTCCATTCATCCCGAAGCTGGTCGACTCGACTCGATTCGGCTCATTTTGGTCATATGTGGTCCTATTCAGCGTTATTCGGCTCTATTCAACTCTTTTCTACTCTCTGCATCTCTGTTCGAATCCATTTGACTCCATTCCACACCATTCTATTCCATTCTACACTACTGTATTCTACAAAACCCTCCCCCACCCTAGCCTATCCTAATCTAGTCTGCTCTTTTCTAGTCTCCTTTTCTATTTTCTCGATTCCATCCTATGCTACTCTACCATACCCTGCACTAAGCTAACCTACCCTGACCTATGCTGTTCTATTCTATTTCCTTCTATTTTCTCTGTTCCACCGTATGCTTCCCTACCCTATGCTACCCCACCGTACCATACTCTACTACTTAGGGTTACTTAATAAGGGTCCTAATTAAGGGGAGTAGTTCGGGCAAGGGTACTCCTTAAGGCAAGTGTACTAGTTCAGGCTACGAGTTAAGGCCAGGCTACTAGTTAAGGCCAGGCTACTAGTTAAGGCATGGGTACTTGTTGAGGGTACTGGTTAAGGCAAGGGTACCAGTTCAGGCTACTTGTTAAGGACATACTACTAGTGAAGGCAAGGGTACTAGTGAAGACTACTGGTTAAGGCAAGGGTACTTGTTAGGACTACTAGTTAAGGCAAGGGTACTAGATTAGGCTAAGAGTTCAGGCAAGGGTACTCGTTCAGATTACTGACTTAGGGTACTATTCAAGACTAGTTGTCTAGGCTACTGCTCTATGCCACTAGTCTAGCTGACTAGTCCAGCTTACTAGTCTAGGCTTCTACTCTAGCCTTCTCTTGTCTACTCTAATGTAGTCTACTTGCATCTACCCTAGTCTTCCTATCATAAACTACCCTACCCTAACCTATTCTAATCGATTCCATTTGATTCGATTCAAAGCATTTCGATGCGACCGGACACCATCACGCTTGAGTCGGCTCGATTCCGCAACATCAGCTCGATTCAGCTCGAATAGCTTCAATTCAGCTCGTTTCCACTCGTTTCAGCCTTATTCGGCCCTATTTGGCTCGATTCGACTCTTTTCTACTCTATTTGTCTCTGTTCGACTCCATTTGACTCCACTCTTCTCCATTCTACACTATTCTACTCTATTCTGTTCTACTCTACCCTACGATGCTCTAATCTATTCGATTGGATGCGATTCGAAGCAATTCGGTGTGATTCATCTCGTTTTGTTTCCATTTGACTCGATTCGGCCAGAATTGGCTCTATTCAGCTATATCCTGCACTCTTTGACTCTATTTGACTCAATTCTACTCTGCTCTACTCTTGTCTGCTTTACTCTCTCTACTCTACCCTACTGTACTATATTCTATTCTGTACTATTGTGTTCTATTCTACCCACCCGCCCCTCCCCTACCCTTCCCTAATCTATTTGATTAGATTCGATGTGACGTATTTCCACGCGATTTGACGCGATTAGGCTTGAATCAGCTCGATTCAGTTCGAATCGGCTCTATTCGGCTCGACTTGGCTCCATTTCACTCCATTCGGCTCGATTAGGCTCGAATTCCATCGATTCTGCTGGATTCTGCTCCATTAGGCCTTATTTGGGCCTATTCGGCCCTATTCTGCTCTATTAGACTCTTTTGTACTCTATTCATATCTATCCGTCTCTATTGGACTCCGTTCAACTCCATTCCTCACTATTTTCCTCTCTTCTATTCTACCCTTCCCTACCCTAATCTCTTCTAATCGATTCGATTTGATTTGACGCGATTCGAAGCAACCGGACGTGATTCGTCTCGTTTTGTCTCCACTCGGCTCAATTCGGCTATGTTCTCTCTCTTTGACTCTATTCTATTCTGTTGTATTCTTTCTGTTCTGCTCTATTCTCCCCTATTCTGTTGTACTCTATTCTATTCTACCCTACCCGACCCAACGGCACCCCACCCGAACCTACCCTACTTTAATCTATTGGATTCAATTCGATTCCGTGCAAAGCGATTTGATAGGACTTGACTGGATTCGGCAAGATCTGAAGGGATTTGATGAGATTCCATGCGACTGGACGTGATTCAGTAGGATTCTCTGAGGTTTGACACAATTCGAAGTTATTCGACGTGATTCGATGGGATTCGACACGATATGAAGCGATTTGATTCAAAACGATGTGACTCGACTCGATTCGACCTGATTCGATTCGACGCTGTTCGGTGACAGTCAGTGCGATTCTGCTTGATTCCGCTCGATTAGGTGTGATTCGGCAGTATAAAGCTCTTTTCGGCTGTATTCAGCTCCATTCGTCTCTATTCAGCTTATTCGGCTCTATTCGACTGTATTCGACTCTACTCTTTTCCACTCGATTCTACTCGATTCTATTCCTTCTATTCTGTTCTAATCTCTTCTATTCCACTCTACTCTGTTCTATTCTACCCTCCCCTTCCCTCCCCTCCCCTTCTCTAATCTATACGTCTTGATTGGATTTGACGCGTTGAACGCGATTCGAGGCGATGAAGCTTGAATCGGCTCGATTCGGCTCGATTTGGCTCTATTCGGCTCAGTTAGGCTCCATTCAGCTTGTTTTGGCTTGAATCGCTTCGAATCTGCTCGATTTGGCCTTCTTCGGCCCTATTCTGCTCTATTCGACTCTTTTCTACTCTATTCGTTTCTATTTGACTCCATTCTACTCCATTCTATTCATTCCACACTATTCTACACTATTCTACTCTATTCTGCTCTACCCTACCCAACACCACTCTAATTTACTCTACTTGCTTCTACACGAGTCCTCTCATTTTGTCTGCATTTGGCTCTATTCAGCTCTATTCTACTCTTCTCTACTCTATTGTATTGTTTCTACTCTGTTCTGTACTATTCTACTCTATTCTACCCTACCCTATGCTACCCAACTCTAAGGTATTGTAATCCACTTGATTGGATTTGATTCAACCCATTTCGACGCGATTCGGCTCGATTTGGCTCTGTTCAAATCTATTCTACTCTACTCTATTCCCCTCTATTCTACTCTAGCCTACTCTTTTCTGTATTCGTTCTGTGTTGTTCTGTTCTATTTTGTTGTGTTCTGTTCTGTTTTATTCTATTCTACTCTATTCTACCCTACTCTAGCCTACCCGAACCTCCCCTACTCTAGTCTATTCAATTGAATTCGAGAAATTTTGACGCGACTAGGGGCCGAATCGGTGTGATTCATGTCCATTCGGCTCCATTTGTCTCGAATAGTGTCGATTCAGCTCGATTAGGCTCGATTTGGCTCCATTAGGCTCGATTCACTGGATTCGGCTCGATTTTGCTCAATTCAGCTCGATTTGGCCCTCTTTGGCCCTCTTCGGCTCTCTTCAGCTCTTTTCTACTCTACTCGATTCCGTTGCACACCATTCTACTCCATTCTACGCTGTTCTACTATACCCTACTGTAATTGATTCGATGGGATTCGACGCCATTCGACGCGATTTGTCTCGTTTCGTCTCCATTCAGCTTGATTCGACTCTGTTCTACTCTACTCTATTCTACTCTACACTATTCTGCTCTGCTCTACCCTTTTCTACTCTATTCTATTGTATCCTTTCCATTCTCTTCTACTGTGTTCAAGTCTACTCTATTCCATCCTACCCTCATCTAATCTATTCTACTGGATTCGATTCCACGCATCTCGATGCGATTCGGCTCAAATCGGCTCCTTTCCACTCCATTCATCCCCAATCGGCTCAAATCAGTTCGATTCAGCTCTAATCGGCTCCATTCGGCTCCAGGCAGCTCCAATAGGCTCTATTCAGCCCTATTCGGCTCTATTAGACTCTACTCAACTCTATTATCTCTTTTCGACTGCACTCGACTCCATGCTACACCATTCTACTCCATCCTAAACTATTCTCTACTGTATTGTATTGTACTCTACCCTACTCTAGTCTATTCTAATGGATTGGATTGGATTGGATTGGAATTGATCAGATTCAATGCAATTCGACGGGATTCGACGCGATACGGCACGATTCCACGGGATTCGGCCTGATTCGTCTTGGTTTCTATCCATTTAGCTCTTTTGGGCTCTATTTGGCTCTATTCGGCAATGTTCGACTCTGCTCTACTCTACTCTTCTATACTCTGCTCGTCTCGACCCTATTCTTTCAGTTCTGTTCTCTTCTCTTCTGTTCTACTGCACTCTATTCTACCCTACCCTACCCTAACTTAGCCTACTGTAATCTGTTCTATGCTATTCGACACACTTGAATGGGATTCGACCTGATTCGGGTCATATCGGCTCGATTCATCTCCTTTCTGCTCCATTAAACTCGATTCGGTTCTATTCGGCTCTTTTCCACTCTATTCGGCTCTTTTTGGCAGTATTCGACTCTATTTGACTCTAGTCTACTCGATTCTTTCTGTTCTGTTCTGTTCTATTCTACTCTATTCTTCTCTACCCTACCGTAGCCTTACCTTCCCCACACTAATCTATTTGATTCGATTCGACACATTTCAAACGACTCGACATGATTCATCTCGATTCACCTTGAATTTGGTCAATTCGGCTGTATTCAGCTCTCTTTGGCTCTTTTCGGCTCTCTTCAACTCAATTTGACTCTATTCTACTGGACCCGACTCTACTTAATTCTATTCTCTTCTTTCTATTGTGTTCTGTTGTGTTGTAGTCTAGCCTCTCCTGCCGTACCCTCCTCTACTCTAATCTATTCGATTCAACGCATTTCGACGCGATTCCATGTGATTAGGCTTGAATCGGCTCGATTTAGCTCTATTTGGCTTGAATTGGGTCAATTCGTCTCGATTCTGCTCAATTCAGCATAATTAGGCTCGAGTGAACCTTATTCAGCCCTGTTCAGCTCTACTCAACCCTTTCTACTTTATTTGTCTCTATTTGGCTCCATTCAACTCCCTTCCACACCATTCTACTCTTTTCTACTCTATTCTATTCTGTTCTACCCTACCCTACTCTAACCTATTCTAATCGATTCGATTCATCACGATTTGTCTCCTTTCCTCTCCATTCGAATCGATTCGGCTTGAATTGGATCTATTCATCTATATTCTGCACTACCCGACTCTGACTATTCCACTCTACTCAACTCTACTCCATTCTACTCTTGGTATTCTCTTCTGTTCTACTCTATTCTATTCTTCTGTGCCCTTCCCTACTGAATCCCAGTCTAACCTACACTACTCTAATCTATTCAATTTAATTCGATTCCATTCAGTTTGACACCATTCGACCCGATTTGAGACAATTCGACGGGATTCGGTGAGATTCCGCGAGATTTGATGCGTTTTGGTGGGATTTGATGGAGTTCGACGAGATCCGATGCAATAGGATCTCGTGTGTTTTGGCTCGATTTTGCTGGGTTCAGTTTGTCTCTATCTGGCTCATTTCAGCTCCACTAGGCTCCATTCATCCCGAAGCTGGTCGACTCGACTCGATTCGGCTCATTTTGGTCATATGTGGTCCTATTCAGCGTTATTCGGCTCTATTCAACTCTTTTCTACTCTCTGCATCTCTGTTCGAATCCATTTGACTCCATTCCACACCATTCTATTCCATTCTACACTACTGTATTCTACAAAACCCTCCCCCACCCTAGCCTATCCTAATCTAGTCTGCTCTTTTCTAGTCTCCTTTTCTATTTTCTCGATTCCATCCTATGCTACTCTACCATACCCTGCACTAAGCTAACCTACCCTGACCTATGCTGTTCTATTCTATTTCCTTCTATGTTCTCTGTTCCACCGTATGCTTCCCTACCCTATGCTACCCCACCGTACCATACTCTACTACTTAGGGTTACTTAATAAGGGTCCTAATTAAGGGGAGTAGTTCGGGCAAGGGTACTCCTTAAGGCAAGTGTACTAGTTCAGGCTACGAGTTAAGGCCAGGCTACTAGTTAAGGCCAGGCTACTAGTTAAGGCATGGGTACTTGTTGAGGGTACTGGTTAAGGCAAGGGTACCAGTTCAGGCTACTTGTTAAGGACATACTACTAGTGAAGGCAAGGGTACTAGTGAAGACTACTGGTTAAGGCAAGGGTACTTGTTAGGACTACTAGTTAAGGCAAGGGTACTAGATTAGGCTAAGAGTTCAGGCAAGGGTACTCGTTCAGATTACTGACTTAGGGTACTATTCAAGACTAGTTGTCTAGGCTACTGCTCTATGCCACTAGTCTAGCTGACTAGTCCAGCTTACTAGTCTAGGCTTCTACTCTAGCCTTCTCTTGTCTACTCTAATGTAGTCTACTTGCATCTACCCTAGTCTTCCTATCATAAACTACCCTACCCTAACCTATTCTAATCGATTCCATTTGATTCGATTCAAAGCATTTCGATGCGACCGGACACCATCACGCTTGAGTCGGCTCGATTCCGCAACATCAGCTCGATTCAGCTCGATTTGGCTCGAATCGCTTCAATTCAGCTCGTTTCCACTCGTTTCAGCCTTATTCGGCCCTATTTGGCTCGATTCGACTCTTTTCTACTCTATTTGTCTCTGTTCGACTCCATTTGACTCCACTCTTCTCCATTCTACGCTATTCTACTCTGTTCTGTTCTACTCTACCCTACGATGCTCTAATCTATTCGATTGGATGCGATTCGAAGCAATTCGGTGTGATTCATCTCGTTTTGTTTCCATTTGACTCGATTCGGCCAGAATTGGCTCTATTCAGCTATATCCTGCACTCTTTGACTCTATTTGACTCAATTCTACTCTGCTCTACTCTTGTCTGCTTTACTCTCTCTACTCTACCCTACTGTACTATATTCTATTCTGTACTATTCTGTTCTATTCTACCCACCCGCCCCTCCCCTACCCTTCCCTAATCTATTTGATTAGATTCGATGTGACGTATTTCCACGCGATTTGACGCGATTAGGCTTGAATCAGCTCGATTCAGTTCGAATCGGCTCTATTCGGCTCGACTTGGCTCCATTTCACTCCATTCGGCTCGATTAGGCTCGAATTCCATCGATTCTGCCGGATTCTGCTCAATTAGGCCTTATTTGGGCCTATTCGGCCCTATTCTGCTCTATTAGACTCTTTTGTACTCTATTCGTATCTATCCGTCTCTATTGGACTCCGTTCAACTCCATTCCTCACTATTTTCCTCTCTTCTATTCTACCCTTCCCTACCCTAATCTCTTCTAATCGATTCGATTTGATTTGACGCGATTCGAAACAACCGGACGTGATTCGTCTCGTTTTGTCTCCACTCGGCTCAATTCGGCTATGTTCTCTCTCTTTGACTCTATTCTATTCTGTTGTATTCTTTCTGTTCTGCTCTATTCTCTCCTATTCTGTTGTACTCTATTCCATTCTACCCTACCCGACCCAACGGCACCCCACCCGAACCTACCCTAATTTAATCTATTGGATTCAATTCGATTCCGTGCAAAGCGATTTGATAGGACTTGACTGGATTCGGCAAGATCTGAAGGGATTTGATGAGATTCCATGCGACTCGACGTGATTCAGTAGGATTCTCTGAGGTTTGACGCAATTCGAAGTTATTCGACGTGATTCGATGGGATTCGACACGATATGAAGCGATTTGACCTTGTTTGATTCAAAACGATGTGACTCGACTCGATTCGACCTGATTCGATTCGACTCTGTTCGGTGACAGTCAGTGCGATTCTGCTTGATTCCGCTCGATTAGGTGTGATTCGGCAGTATAAAGCTCTTTTTGGCTGTATTCAGCTCCATTCGTCTCTATTCAGCTTATTCGGCTCTATTCGACTGTATTCGACTCTACTCTTTTCCACTCTATTCTACTCGATTCTATTCCTTCTATTCTGTTCTAATCTCTTCTATTCCACTCTACTCTGTTCTATTCTACCCTCCCCTTCCCTCCCCTCCCCTTCTCTAATCTATACGTCTTGATTGGATTTGACGCGTTGAACGCGATTCGAGGCGATGAAGCTTGAATCGGCTCGATTCGGCTCGATTTGGCTCTATTCGGCTCAGTTAGGCTCCATTCAGCTTGTTTTGGCTTGAATCGCTTCGAATCTGCTCGATTTGGCCTTCTTCGGCCCTATTCTGCTCTATTCGACTCTTTTCTACTCTATTCGTTTCTATTTGACTCCATTCTACTCCATTCTATTCATTCCACACTATTCTACACTATTCTACTCTATTCTGCTCTACCCTACCCAACACCACTCTAATTTACTCTACTTGCTTCTACACGATTCCTCTCATTTTGTCTGCATTTGGCTCTAGTCAGCTCTATTCTACTCTTCTCTACTCTATTGTATTGTTTCTACTCTGTTCTGTACTATTCTACTCTATTCTACCCTACCCTATGCTACCCAACTCTAAGGTATTGTAATCCACTTGATTGGATTTGATTCAACCCATTTCGACGCGATTCGGCTCAATTTGGCTCTGTTCAAATCTATTCTACTCTACTCTATTCCCCTCTATTCTACTCTAGCCTACTCTTTTCTGTATTCGTTCTGTGTTGTTCTGTTCTATTTTGTTGTGTTCTGTTCTGTTTTATTCTATTCTACTCTATTCTACCCTACTCTAGCCTACCCGAACCTCCCCTACTCTAGTCTATTCAATTGAATTCGAGAAATTTTGACGCGACTAGGGGCCGAATCGGTGTGATTCATGTCCATTCGGCTCCATTTGTCTCGAATAGTGTCGATTCAGCTCGATTAGGCTCGATTTGGCTCCATTAGGCTCGATTCACTGGATTCGGCTCGATTTCGCTCAATTCAGCTCGATTTGGCCCTCTTTGGCCCTCTTCGGCTCTCTTCAGCTCTTTTCTACTCTACTCGATTCCGTTGCACACCATTCTACTCCATTCTACGCTGTTCTACTATACCCTACTGTAATTGATTCGATGGGATTCGACGCCATTCGACGTGATTTGTCTCGTTTCGTCTCCATTCAGCTTGATTCGACTCTGTTCTACTCTACTCTATTCTACTCTACACTATTCTGCTCTGCTCTACCCTTTTCTACTCTATTCTATTGTATCCTTTCCATTCTCTTCTACTGTGTTCAAGTCTACTCTATTCCATCCTACCCTCATCTAATCTATTCTACTGGATTCGATTCCATGCATCTCGATGCGATTCGGCTCAAATCAGCTCCTTTCCACTCCATTCATCCCCAATCGGCTCAAATCGGTTCGATTCAGCTCTAATCGGCTCCATTCGGCTCCAGTCAGCTCCAATAGGCTCTATTCAGCTCTATTCGGCTCTATTAGACTCTACTCAACTCTATTATCTCTTTTCGACTCCACTCGACTCCATGCTACACCATTCTACTCCATCCTAAACTATTCTCTACTGTATTGTATTGTACTCTACCCTACTCTAGTCTATTCTAATGGATTGGATTGGATTGGATTGGATTGGAATTGATCAGATTCAATGCAATTCGACGGGATTCAACGCGATACGGCACGATTCCACGGGATTCGGCGTGATTCGTCTTGGTTTCTATCCATTTAGCTCTTTTGGGCTCTATTTGGCTCTATTCGGCAATGTTCGACTCTGCTCTACTCTACTCTTCTATACTCTGCTCGTCTCGACCCTATTCTTTCAGTTCTGTTCTCTTCTCTTCTGTTCTACTGCACTCTATTCTACCCTACCCTACCCTAACTTAGCCTACTGTAATCTGTTCTATGCTATTCGACACACTTGAATGGGATTCGACCTGATTCGGGTCATATCGGCTCGATTCATCTCCTTTCTGCTCCATTAAACTCGATTCGGTTCTATTCGGCTCTTTTCCACTCTATTCGGCTCTTTTTGGCAGTATTCGACTCTATTTGACTCTAGTCTACTCGATTCTTTCTGTTCTGTTCTATTCTACTCTATTCTTCTCTACCCTACCGTAGCCTTACCTTCCCCACACTAATCTATTTGATTCGATTCGACACATTTCAAACGACTCGACATGATTCATCTCGATTCACCTTGAATTTGTTCAATTCGGCTGTATTCAGCTCTGTTTGGCTCTTTTCGGCTCTCTTCAACTCAATTTGACTCTATCCTACTGGACCGACTCTACTTAATTCTATTCTCTTCTTTCTATTGTGTTCTGTTGTGTTGTAGTCTAGCCTCTCCTGCCGTACCCTCCTCTACTCTAATCTATTCGATTCAACGCATTTCGACGCGATTCCATGTGATTAGGCTTGAATCGGCTCGATTTAGCTCTATTTGGCTTGAATTGGGTCAATTCGTCTCGATTCTGCTCAATTCAGCATAATTAGGCTCGAGTGAACCTTATTCAGCCCTGTTCAGCTCTACTCAACCCTTTCTACTTTATTTGTCTCTATTTGGCTCCATTCAACTCCCTTCCACACCATTCTACTCTTTTCTACTCTATTCTATTCTGTTCTACCCTACCCTACTCTAACCTATTCTAATCGATTCGATTCATCACGATTTGTCTCCTTTCCTCTCCATTCGAATCGATTCGGCTTGAATTGGATCTATTCATCTATATTCTGCACTACCCGACTCTGACTATTCCACTCTACTCAACTCTACTCCATTCTACTCTTGGTATTCTCTTCTGTTCTACTCTATTCTATTCTTCTGTGCCCTTCCCTACTGAATCCCAGTCTAACCTACACTACTCTAATCTATTCAATTTAATTCGATTCCATTCAGTTTGACACCATTCGACCCGATTTGAGACAATTCGACGGGATTCGGTGAGATTCCGCGAGATTTGATGCGTTTTGGTGGGATTTGATGGAGTTCGACGAGATCCGATGCAATAGGATCTCATGTGTTTTGGCTCGATTTTGCTGGGTTCAGTTTGTCTCTATTTGGCTCATTTCAGCTCCACTAGGCTCCATTCATCCCGAAGCTGGTCGACTCGACTCGATTCGGCTCATTTTGGTCATATGTGGTCCTATTCAGCGTTATTCGGCTCTATTCAACTCTTTTCTACTCTCTGCATCTCTGTTCGAATCCATTTGACTCCATTCCACACCATTCTATTCCATTCTACACTACTGTATTCTACAAAACCCTCCCCCACCCTAGCCTATCCTAATCTAGTCTGCTCTTTTCTAGTCTCCTTTTCTATTTTCTCGATTCCATCCTATGCTACTCTACCATACCCTGCACTAAGCTAACCTACCCTGACCTATGCTGTTCTATTCTATTTCCTTCTATTTTCTCTGTTCCACCGTATGCTTCCCTACCCTATGCTACCCCACCGTACCATACTCTACTACTTAGGGTTACTTAATAAGGGTCCTAATTAAGGGGAGTAGTTCGGGCAAGGGTACTCCTTAAGGCAAGTGTACTAGTTCAGGCTACGAGTTAAGGCCAGGCTACTAGTTAAGGCCAGGCTACTAGTTAAGGCATGGGTACTTGTTGAGGGTACTGGTTAAGGCAAGGGTACCAGTTCAGGCTACTTGTTAAGGACATACTACTAGTGAAGGCAAGGGTACTAGTGAAGACTACTGGTTAAGGCAAGGGTACTTGTTAGGACTACTAGTTAAGGCAAGGGTACTAGATTAGGCTAAGAGTTCAGGCAAGGGTACTCGTTCAGATTACTGACTTAGGGTACTATTCAAGACTAGTTGTCTAGGCTACTGCTCTATGCCACTAGTCTAGCTGACTAGTCCAGCTTACTAGTCTAGGCTTCTACTCTAGCCTTCTCTTGTCTACTCTAATGTAGTCTACTTGCATCTACCCTAGTCTTCCTATCATAAACTACCCTACCCTAACCTATTCTAATCGATTCCATTTGATTCGATTCAAAGCATTTCGATGCGACCGGACACCATCACGCTTGAGTCGGCTCGATTCCGCAACATCAGCTCGATTCAGCTCGAATAGCTTCAATTCAGCTCGTTTCCACTCGTTTCAGCCTTATTCGGCCCTATTTGGCTCGATTCGACTCTTTTCTACTCTATTTGTCTCTGTTCGACTCCATTTGACTCCACTCTTCTCCATTCTACACTATTCTACTCTATTCTGTTCTACTCTACCCTACGATGCTCTAATCTATTCGATTGGATGCGATTCGAAGCAATTCGGTGTGATTCATCTCGTTTTGTTTCCATTTGACTCGATTCGGCCAGAATTGGCTCTATTCAGCTATATCCTGCACTTTTTGACTCTATTTGACTCAATTCTACTCTGCTCTACTCTTGTCTGCTTTACTCTCTCTACTCTACCCTACTGTACTATATTCTATTCTGTACTATTCTGTTCTATTCTACCCACCCGCCCCTCCCCTACCCTTCCCTAATCTATTTGATTAGATTCGATGTGACGTATTTCCACGCGATTTGACGCGATTAGGCTTGAATCAGCTCGATTCAGTTCGAATCGGCTCTATTCGGCTCGACTTGGCTCCATTTCACTCCATTCGGCTCGATTAGGCTCGAATTCCATCGATTCTGCTGGATTCTGCTCAATTAGGCCTTATTTGGGCCTATTCGGCCCTATTCTGCTCTATTAGACTCTTTTGTACTCTATTCATATCTATCCGTCTCTATTGGACTCCGTTCAACTCCATTCCTCACTATTTTCCTCTCTTCTATTCTACCCTTCCCTACCCTAATCTCTTCTAATCGATTCGATTTGATTTGACGCGATTCGAAGCAACCGGACGTGATTCGTCTCGTTTTGTCTCCACTCGGCTCAATTCGGCTATGTTCTCTCTCTTTGACTCTATTCTATTCTGTTGTATTCTTTCTGTTCTGCTCTATTCTCCCCTATTCTGTTGTACTCTATTCTATTCTACCCTACCCGACCCAACGGCACCCCACCCGAACCTACCCTACTTTAATCTATTGGATTCAATTCGATTCCGTGCAAAGCGATTTGATAGGACTTGACTGGATTCGGCAAGATCTGAAGGGATTTGATGAGATTCCATGCGACTGGACGTGATTCAGTAGGATTCTCTGAGGTTTGACACAATTCGAAGTTATTCGACGTGATTCGATGGGATTCGACACGATATGAAGCGATTTGATTCAAAACGATGTGACTCGACTCGATTCGACCTGATTCGATTCGACGCTGTTCGGTGACAGTCAGTGCGATTCTGCTTGATTCCGCTCGATTAGGTGTGATTCGGCAGTATAAAGCTCTTTTCGGCTGTATTCAGCTCCATTCGTCTCTATTCAGCTTATTCGGCTCTATTCGACTGTATTCGACTCTACTCTTTTCCACTCGATTCTACTCGATTCTATTCCTTCTATTCTGTTCTAATCTCTTCTATTCCACTCTACTCTGTTCTATTCTACCCTCCCCTTCCCTCCCCTCCCCTTCTCTAATCTATACGTCTTGATTGGATTTGACGCGTTGAACGCGATTCGAGGCGATGAAGCTTGAATCGGCTCGATTCGGCTCGATTTGGCTCTATTCGGCTCAGTTAGGCTCCATTCAGCTTGTTTTGGCTTGAATCGCTTCGAATCTGCTCGATTTGGCCTTCTTCGGCCCTATTCTGCTCTATTCGACTCTTTTCTACTCTATTCGTTTCTATTTGACTCCATTCTACTCCATTCTATTCATTCCACACTATTCTACACTATTCTACTCTATTCTGCTCTACCCTACCCAACACCACTCTAATTTACTCTACTTGCTTCTACACGAGTCCTCTCATTTTGTCTGCATTTGGCTCTATTCAGCTCTATTCTACTCTTCTCTACTCTATTGTATTGTTTCTACTCTGTTCTGTACTATTCTACTCTATTCTACCCTACCCTATGCTACCCAACTCTAAGGTATTGTAATCCACTTGATTGGATTTGATTCAACCCATTTCGACGCGATTCGGCTCGATTTGGCTCTGTTCAAATCTATTCTACTCTACTCTATTCCCCTCTATTCTACTCTAGCCTACTCTTTTCTGTATTCGTTCTGTGTTGTTCTGTTCTATTTTGTTGTGTTCTGTTCTGTTTTATTCTATTCTACTCTATTCTACCCTACTCTAGCCTACCCGAACCTCCCCTACTCTAGTCTATTCAATTGAATTCGAGAAATTTTGACGCGACTAGGGGCCGAATCGGTGTGATTCATGTCCATTCGGCTCCATTTGTCTCGAATAGTGTCGATTCAGCTCGATTAGGCTCGATTTGGCTCCATTAGGCTCGATTCACTGGATTCGGCTCGATTTTGCTCAATTCAGCTCGATTTGGCCCTCTTTGGCCCTCTTCGGCTCTCTTCAGCTCTTTTCTACTCTACTCGATTCCGTTGCACACCATTCTACTCCATTCTACACTGTTCTACTATACCCTACTGTAATTGATTCGATGGGATTCGACGCCATTCGACGCGATTTGTCTCGTTTCGTCTCCATTCAGCTTGATTCGACTCTGTTCTACTCTACTCTATTCTACTCTACACTATTCTGCTCTGCTCTACCCTTTTCTACTCTATTCTATTGTATCCTTTCCATTCTCTTCTACTGTGTTCAAGTCTACTCTATTCCATCCTACCCTCATCTAATCTATTCTACTGGATTCGATTCCACGCATCTCGATGCGATTCGGCTCAAATCGGCTCCTTTCCACTCCATTCATCCCCAATCGGCTCAAATCAGTTCGATTCAGCTCTAATCGGCTCCATTCGGCTCCAGTCAGCTCGAATAGGCTCTATTCAGCTCTATTCGGCTCTATTAGACTCTACTCAACTCTATTATCTCTTTTCGACTCCACTCGACTCCATGCTACACCATTCTACTCCATCCTAAACTATTCTCTACTGTATTGTATTGTACTCTACCCTACTCTAGTCTATTCTAATGGATTGGATTGGATTGGATTGGAATTGATCAGATTCAATGCAATTCGACGGGATTCAACGCGATACGGCACGATTCCACGGGATTCGGCGTGATTCGTCTTGGTTTCTATCCATTTAGCTCTTTTGGGCTCTATTTGGCTCTATTCGGCAATGTTCGACTCTGCTCTACTCTACTCTTCTATACTCTGCTCGTCTCGACCCTATTCTTTCAGTTCTGTTCTCTTCTCTTCTGTTCTACTGCACTCTATTCTACCCTACCCTACCCTAACTTAGCCTACTGTAATCTGTTCTATGCTATTCGACACACTTGAATGGGATTCGACCTGATTCGGGTCATATCGGCTCGATTCATCTCCTTTCTGCTCCATTAAACTCGATTCGGTTCTATTCGGCTCTTTTCCACTCTATTCGGCTCTTTTTGGCAGTATTCGACTCTATTTGACTCTAGTCTACTCGATTCTTTCTGTTCTGTTCTATTCTACTCTATTCTTCTCTACCCTACCGTAGCCTTACCTTCCCCACACTAATCTATTTGATTCGATTCGACACATTTCAAACGACTCGACATGATTCATCTCGATTCACCTTGAATTTGGTCAATTCGGCTGTATTCAGCTCTCTTTGGCTCTTTTCGGCTCTCTTCAACTCAATTTGACTCTATTCTACTGGACTCGACTCTACTTAATTCTATTCTCTTCTTTCTATTGTGTTCTGTTGTGTTGTAGTCTAGCCTCTCCTGCCGTACCCTCCTCTACTCTAATCTATTCGATTCAACGCATTTCGACGCGATTCCATGTGATTAGGCTTGAATCGGCTCGATTTAGCTCTATTTGGCTTGAATTGGGTCAATTCGTCTCGATTCTGCTCAATTCAGCATAATTAGGCTCGAGTGAACCTTATTCAGCCCTGTTCAGCTCTACTCAACCCTTTCTACTTTATTTGTCTCTATTTGGCTCCATTCAACTCCCTTCCACACCATTCTACTCTTTTCTACTCTATTCTATTCTGTTCTACCCTACCCTACTCTAACCTATTCTAATCGATTCGATTCATCACGATTTGTCTCCTTTCCTCTCCATTCGAATCGATTCGGCTTGAATTGGATCTATTCATCTGTATTCTGCACTACCCGACTCTGACTATTCCACTCTACTCAACTCTACTCCATTCTACTCTTGGTATTCTCTTCTGTTCTACTCTATTCTATTCTTCTGTGCCCTTCCCTACTGAATCCCAGTCTAACCTACACTACTCTAATCTATTCAATTTAATTCGATTCCATTCAGTTTGACACCATTCGACCCGATTTGAGACAATTCGACGGGATTCGGTGAGATTCCGCGAGATTTGATGCGTTTTGGTGGGATTTGATGGAGTTCGACGAGATCCGATGCAATAGGATCTCATGTGTTTTGGCTCGATTTTGCTGGGTTCAGTTTGTCTCTATTTGGCTCATTTCAGCTCCACTAGGCTCCATTCATCCCGAAGCTGGTCGACTCGACTCGATTCGGCTCATTTTGGTCATATGTGGTCCTATTCAGCGTTATTCGGCTCTATTCAACTCTTTTCTACTCTCTGCATCTCTGTTCGAATCCATTTGACTCCATTCCACACCATTCTATTCCATTCTACACTACTGTATTCTACAAAACCCTCCCCCACCCTAGCCTATCCTAATCTAGTCTGCTCTTTTCTAGTCTCCTTTTCTATTTTCTCGATTCCATCCTATGCTACTCTACCATACCCTGCACTAAGCTAACCTACCCTGACCTATGCTGTTCTATTCTATTTCCTTCTATTTTCTCTGTTCCACCGTATGCTTCCCTACCCTATGCTACCCCACCGTACCATACTCTACTACTTAGGGTTACTTAATAAGGGTCCTAATTAAGGGGAGTAGTTCGGGCAAGGGTACTCCTTAAGGCAAGTGTACTAGTTCAGGCTACTAGTTAAGGCCAGGCTACTAGTTAAGGCATGGGTACTTGTTGAGGGTACTGGTTAAGGCAAGGGTACCCGTTCAGGCTACTTGTTAAGGACATACTACTAGTGAAGGCAAGGGTACTAGTGAAGACTACTGGTTAAGGCAAGGGTACTTGTTAGGACTACTAGTTAAGGCAAGGGTACTAGATTAGGCTAAGAGTTCAGGCAAGGGTACTCGTTCAGATTACTGACTTAGGGTACTATTCAAGACTAGTTGTCTAGGCTACTGCTCTATGCCACTAGTCTAGCTGACTAGTCCAGCTTACTAGTCTAGGCTTCTACTCTAACCTTCTCTTGTCTACTCTAATGTAGTCTACTTGCATCTACCCTAGTCTTCCTATCATAAACTACCCTACCCTAACCTATTCTAATCGATTCCATTTGATTCGATTCAAAGTATTTCGATGCGACCGGACACCATCACGCTTGAGTCGGCTCGATTCCGCAACATCAGCTCGATTCAGCTCGATTTGGCTCGAATCGCTTCAATTCAGCTCGTTTCCACTCGTTTCAGCCTTATTCGGCCCTATTTGGCTCGATTCGACTCTTTTCTACTCTATTTGTCTCTGTTCGACTCCATTTGACTCCACTCTTCTCCATTCTACGCTATTCTACTCTATTCTGTTCTACTCTACCCTACGATGCTCTAATCTATTCGATTGGATGCGATTCGAAGCAATTCGGTGTGATTCATCTCGTTTTGTTTCCATTTGACTCGATTCGGCCAGAATTGGCTCTATTCAGCTATATCCTGCACTCTTTGACTCTATTTGACTCAATTCTACTCTGCTCTACTCTTGTCTGCTTTACTCTCTCTGCTCTACCCTACTGTACTATATTCTATTCTGTACTATTGTGTTCTATTCTACCCACCCGCCCCTCCCCTACCCTTCCCTAATCTATTTGATTAGATTCGATGTGACGTATTTCCACGCGATTTGACGCGATTAGGCTTGAATCAGCTCGATTCAGTTCGAATCGGCTCTATTCGGCTCGACTTGGCTCCATTTCACTCCATTCGGCTCGATTAGGCTCGAATTCCATCGATTCTGCTGGATTCTGCTCAATTAGGCCTTATTTGGGCCTATTCGGCCCTATTCTGCTCTATTCTGCTCTATTAGACTCTTTTGTACTCTATTCATATCTATCCGTCTCTATTGGACTCCGTTCAACTCCATTCCTCACTATTTTCCTCTCTTCTATTCTACCCTTCCCTACCCTAATCTCTTCTAATCGATTCGATTTGATTTGACGCGATTCGAAACAACCGGACGTGATTCGTCTCGTTTTGTCTCCACTCGGCTCAATTCGGCTATGTTCTCTCTCTTTGACTCTATTCTATTCTGTTGTATTCTTTCTGTTCTGCTCTATTCTCTCCTATTCTGTTGTACTCTATTCTATTCTACCCTACCCGACCCAACGGCACCCCACCCGAACCTACCCTAATTTAATCTATTGGATTCAATTCGATTCCGTGCAAAGCGATTTGATAGGACTTGACTGGATTCGGCAAGATCTGAAGGGATTTGATGAGATTCCATGCGACTCGACGTGATTCAGTAGGATTCTCTGAGGTTTGACGCAATTCGAAGTTATTCGACGTGATTCGATGGGATTCGACACGATATGAAGCGATTTGACCTTGTTTGATTCAAAACGATGTGACTCGACTCGATTCGACCTGATTCGATTCGACTCTGTTCGGTGACAGTCAGTGCGATTCTGCTTGATTCCGCTCGATTAGGTGTGATTCGGCAGTATAAAGCTCTTTTCGGCTGTATTCAGCTCCATTCGTCTCTATTCAGCTTATTCGGCTCTATTCGACTGTATTCGACTCTACTCTTTTCCACTCTATTCTACTCGATTCTATTCCTTCTATTCTGTTCTAATCTCTTCTATTCCACTCTACTCTGTTCTATTCTACCCTCCCCTTCCCTCCCCTCCCCTTCTCTAATCTATACGTCTTGATTGGATTTGACGCGTTGAACGCGATTCGAGGCGATGAAGCTTGAATCGGCTCGATTCGGCTCGATTTGGCTCTATTCGGCTCAGTTAGGCTCCATTCAGCTTGTTTTGGCTTGAATCGCTTCGAATCTGCTCGATTTGGCCTTCTTCGGCCCTATTCTGCTCTATTCGACTCTTTTCTACTCTATTCGTTTCTATTTGACTCCATTCTACTCCATTCTATTCATTCCACACTATTCTACACTATTCTACTCTATTCTGCTCTACCCTACCCAACACCACTCTAATTTACTCTACTTGCTTCTACACGATTCCTCTCATTTTGTCTGCATTTGGCTCTATTCAGCTCTATTCTACTCTTCTCTACTCTATTGTATTGTTTCTACTCTGTTCTGTACTATTCTACTCTATTCTACCCTACCCTATGCTACCCAACTCTGAGGTATTGTAATCCACTTGATTGGATTTGATTCAACCCATTTCGACGCGATTCGGCTCGATTTGGCTCTGTTCAAATCTATTCTACTCTACTCTATTCCCCTCTATTCTACTCTAGCCTACTCTTTTCTGTATTCGTTCTGTGTTGTTCTGTTCTATTTTGTTGTGTTCTGTTCTGTTTTATTCTATTCTACTCTATTCTACCCTACTCTAGCCTACCCGAACCTCCCCTACTCTAGTCTATTCAATTGAATTCGAGAAATTTTGACGCGACTAGGGGCCGAATCGGTGTGATTCATGTCCATTCGGCTCCATTTGTCTCGAATAGTGTCGATTCAGCTCGATTAGGCTCGATTTGGCTCCATTAGGCTCGATTCACTGGATTCGGCTGGATTTCGCTCAATTCAGCTCGATTTGGCCCTCTTTGGCCCTCTTCGGCTCTCTTCAGCTCTTTTCTACTCTACTCGATTCCGTTGCACACCATTCTACTCCATTCTACGCTGTTCTACTATACCCTACTGTAATTGATTCGATGGGATTCGACGCCATTCGACGTGATTTGTCTCGTTTCGTCTCCATTCAGCTTGATTCGACTCTGTTCTACTCTACTCTATTCTACTCTACACTATTCTGCTCTGCTCTACCCTTTTCTACTCTATTCTATTGTATCCTTTCCATTCTCTTCTACTGTGTTCAAGTCTACTCTATTCCATCCTACCCTCATCTAATCTATTCTACTGGATTCGATTCCACGCATCTCGATGCGATTCGGCTCAAATCGGCTCCTTTCCACTCCATTCATCCCCAATCGGCTCAAATCAGTTCGATTCAGCTCTAATCGGCTCCATTCGGCTCCAGGCAGCTCCAATAGGCTCTATTCAGCCCTATTCGGCTCTATTAGACTCTACTCAACTCTATTATCTCTTTTCGACTCCACTCGACTCCATGCTACACCATTCTACTCCATCCTAAACTATTCTCTACTGTATTGTATTGTACTCTACCCTACTCTAGTCTATTCTAATGGATTGGATTGGATTGGATTGGATTGGAATTGATCAGATTCAATGCAATTCGACGGGATTCGACGCGATACGGCACGATTCCACGGGATTCGGCCTGATTCGTCTTGGTTTCTATCCATTTAGCTCTTTTGGGCTCTATTTGGCTCTATTCGGCAATGTTCGACTCTGCTCTACTCTACTCTTCTATACTCTGCTCGTCTCGACCCTATTCTTTCAGTTCTGTTCTCTTCTCTTCTGTTCTACTGCACTCTATTCTACCCTACCCTACCCTAACTTAGCCTACTGTAATCTGTTCTATGCTATTCGACACACTTGAATGGGATTCGACCTGATTCGGGTCATATCGGCTCGATTCATCTCCTTTCTGCTCCATTAAACTCGATTCGGTTCTATTCGGCTCTTTTCCACTCTATTCGGCTCTTTTTGGCAGTATTCGACTCTATTTGACTCTAGTCTACTCGATTCTTTCTGTTCTGTTCTGTTCTATTCTACTCTATTCTTCTCTACCCTACCGTAGCCTTACCTTCCCCACACTAATCTATTTGATTCGATTCGACACATTTCAAACGACTCGACATGATTCATCTCGATTCACCTTGAATTTGGTCAATTCGGCTGTATTCAGCTCTCTTTGGCTCTTTTCGGCTCTCTTCAACTCAATTTGACTCTATTCTACTGGACCCGACTCTACTTAATTCTATTCTCTTCTTTCTATTGTGTTCTGTTGTGTTGTAGTCTAGCCTCTCCTGCCGTACCCTCCTCTACTCTAATCTATTCGATTCAACGCATTTCGACGCGATTCCATGTGATTAGGCTTGAATCGGCTCGATTTAGCTCTATTTGGCTTGAATTGGGTCAATTCGTCTCGATTCTGCTCAATTCAGCATAATTAGGCTCGAGTGAACCTTATTCAGCCCTGTTCAGCTCTACTCAACCCTTTCTACTTTATTTGTCTCTATTTGGCTCCATTCAACTCCCTTCCACACCATTCTACTCTTTTCTACTCTATTCTATTCTGTTCTACCCTACCCTACTCTAACCTATTCTAATCGATTCGATTCATCACGATTTGTCTCCTTTCCTCTCCATTCGAATCGATTCGGCTTGAATTGGATCTATTCATCTATATTCTGCACTACCCGACTCTGACTATTCCACTCTACTCAACTCTACTCCATTCTACTCTTGGTATTCTCTTCTGTTCTACTCTATTCTATTCTTCTGTGCCCTTCCCTACTGAATCCCAGTCTAACCTACACTACTCTAATCTATTCAATTTAATTCGATTCCATTCAGTTTGACACCATTCGACCCGATTTGAGACAATTCGACGGGATTCGGTGAGATTCCGCGAGATTTGATGCGTTTTGGTGGGATTTGATGGAGTTCGACGAGATCCGATGCAATAGGATCTCGTGTGTTTTGGCTCGATTTTGCTGGGTTCAGTTTGTCTCTATCTGGCTCATTTCAGCTCCACTAGGCTCCATTCATCCCGAAGCTGGTCGACTCGACTCGATTCGGCTCATTTTGGTCATATGTGGTCCTATTCAGCGTTATTCGGCTCTATTCAACTCTTTTCTACTCTCTGCATCTCTGTTCGAATCCATTTGACTCCATTCCACACCATTCTATTCCATTCTACACTACTGTATTCTACAAAACCCTCCCCCACCCTAGCCTATCCTAATCTAGTCTGCTCTTTTCTAGTCTCCTTTTCTATTTTCTCGATTCCATCCTATGCTACTCTACCATACCCTGCACTAAGCTAACCTACCCTGACCTATGCTGTTCTATTCTATTTCCTTCTATTTTCTCTGTTCCACCGTATGCTTCCCTACCCTATGCTACCCCACCGTACCATACTCTACTACTTAGGGTTACTTAATAAGGGTCCTAATTAAGGGGAGTAGTTCGGGCAAGGGTACTCCTTAAGGCAAGTGTACTAGTTCAGGCTACGAGTTAAGGCCAGGCTACTAGTTAAGGCCAGGCTACTAGTTAAGGCATGGGTACTTGTTGAGGGTACTGGTTAAGGCAAGGGTACCAGTTCAGGCTACTTGTTAAGGACATACTACTAGTGAAGGCAAGGGTACTAGTGAAGACTACTGGTTAAGGCAAGGGTACTTGTTAGGACTACTAGTTAAGGCAAGGGTACTAGATTAGGCTAAGAGTTCAGGCAAGGGTACTCGTTCAGATTACTGACTTAGGGTACTATTCAAGACTAGTTGTCTAGGCTACTGCTCTATGCCACTAGTCTAGCTGACTAGTCCAGCTTACTAGTCTAGGCTTCTACTCTAGCCTTCTCTTGTCTACTCTAATGTAGTCTACTTGCATCTACCCTAGTCTTCCTATCATAAACTACCCTACCCTAACCTATTCTAATCGATTCCATTTGATTCGATTCAAAGCATTTCGATGCGACCGGACACCATCACGCTTGAGTCGGCTCGATTCCGCAACATCAGCTCGATTCAGCTCGATTTGGCTCGAATCGCTTCAATTCAGCTCGTTTCCACTCGTTTCAGCCTTATTCGGCCCTATTTGGCTCGATTCGACTCTTTTCTACTCTATTTGTCTCTGTTCGACTCCATTTGACTCCACTCTTCTCCATTCTACGCTATTCTACTCTGTTCTGTTCTACTCTACCCTACGATGCTCTAATCTATTCGATTGGATGCGATTCGAAGCAATTCGGTGTGATTCATCTCGTTTTGTTTCCATTTGACTCGATTCGGCCAGAATTGGCTCTATTCAGCTATATCCTGCACTCTTTGACTCTATTTGACTCAATTCTACTCTGCTCTACTCTTGTCTGCTTTACTCTCTCTACTCTACCCTACTGTACTATATTCTATTCTGTACTATTCTGTTCTATTCTACCCACCCGCCCCTCCCCTACCCTTCCCTAATCTATTTGATTAGATTCGATGTGACGTATTTCCACGCGATTTGACGCGATTAGGCTTGAATCAGCTCGATTCAGTTCGAATCGGCTCTATTCGGCTCGACTTGGCTCCATTTCACTCCATTCGGCTCGATTAGGCTCGAATTCCATCGATTCTGCTGGATTCTGCTCAATTAGGCCTTATTTGGGCCTATTCGGCCCTATTCTGCTCTATTAGACTCTTTTGTACTCTATTCGTATCTATCCGTCTCTATTGGACTCCGTTCAACTCCATTCCTCACTATTTTCCTCTCTTCTATTCTACCCTTCCCTACCCTAATCTCTTCTAATCGATTCGATTTGATTTGACGCGATTCGAAACAACCGGACGTGATTCGTCTCGTTTTGTCTCCACTCGGCTCAATTCGGCTATGTTCTCTCTCTTTGACTCTATTCTATTCTGTTGTATTCTTTCTGTTCTGCTCTATTCTCTCCTATTCTGTTGTACTCTATTCCATTCTACCCTACCCGACCCAACGGCACCCCACCCGAACCTACCCTAATTTAATCTATTGGATTCAATTCGATTCCGTGCAAAGCGATTTGATAGGACTTGACTGGATTCGGCAAGATCTGAAGGGATTTGATGAGATTCCATGCGACTCGACGTGATTCAGTAGGATTCTCTGAGGTTTGACGCAATTCGAAGTTATTCGACGTGATTCGATGGGATTCGACACGATATGAAGCGATTTGACCTTGTTTGATTCAAAACGATGTGACTCGACTCGATTCGACCTGATTCGATTCGACGCTGTTCGGTGACAGTCAGTGCGATTCTGCTTGATTCCGCTCGATTAGGTGTGATTCGGCAGTATAAAGCTCTTTTTGGCTGTATTCAGCTCCATTCGTCTCTATTCAGCTTATTCGGCTCTATTCGACTGTATTCGACTCTACTCTTTTCCACTCTATTCTACTCGATTCTATTCCTTCTATTCTGTTCTAATCTCTTCTATTCCACTCTACTCTGTTCTATTCTACCCTCCCCTTCCCTCCCCTCCCCTTCTCTAATCTATACGTCTTGATTGGATTTGACGCGTTGAACGCGATTCGATGCGATGAAGCTTGAATCAGCTCGATTCGGCTCGATTTGGCTCTATTCGGCTCAGTTAGGCTCCATTCAGCTTGTTTTGGCTTGAATCGCTTCGAATCTGCTCGATTTGGCCTTCTTCGGCCCTATTCTGCTCTATTCGACTCTTTTCTACTCTATTCGTTTCTATTTGACTCCATTCTACTCCATTCTATTCATTCCACACTATTCTACACTATTCTACTCTATTCTGCTCTACCCTACCCAACACCACTCTAATTTACTCTACTTGCTTCTACACGATTCCTCTCATTTTGTCTGCATTTGGCTCTAGTCAGCTCTATTCTACTCTTCTCTACTCTATTGTATTGTTTCTACTCTGTTCTGTACTATTCTACTCTATTCTACCCTACCCTATGCTACCCAACTCTAAGGTATTGTAATCCACTTGATTGGATTTGATTCAACCCATTTCGACGCGATTCGGCTCAATTTGGCTCTGTTCAAATCTATTCTACTCTACTCTATTCCCCTCTATTCTACTCTAGCCTACTCTTTTCTGTATTCGTTCTGTGTTGTTCTGTTCTATTTTGTTGTGTTCTGTTCTGTTTTATTCTATTCTACTCTATTCTACCCTACTCTAGCCTACCCGAACCTCCCCTACTCTAGTCTATTCAATTGAATTCGAGAAATTTTGACGCGACTAGGGGCCGAATCGGTGTGATTCATGTCCATTCGGCTCCATTTGTCTCGAATAGTGTCGATTCAGCTCGATTAGGCTCGATTTGGCTCCATTAGGCTCGATTCACTGGATTCGGCTCGATTTCGCTCAATTCAGCTCGATTTGGCCCTCTTTGGCCCTCTTCGGCTCTCTTCAGCTCTTTTCTACTCTACTCGATTCCGTTGCACACCATTCTACTCCATTCTACGCTGTTCTACTATACCCTACTGTAATTGATTCGATGGGATTCGACGCCATTCGACGTGATTTGTCTCGTTTCGTCTCCATTCAGCTTGATTCGACTCTGTTCTACTCTACTCTATTCTACTCTACACTATTCTGCTCTGCTCTACCCTTTTCTACTCTATTCTATTGTATCCTTTCCATTCTCTTCTACTGTGTTCAAGTCTACTCTATTCCATCCTACCCTCATCTAATCTATTCTACTGGATTCGATTCCATGCATCTCGATGCGATTCGGCTCAAATCAGCTCCTTTCCACTCCATTCATCCCCAATCGGCTCAAATCGGTTCGATTCAGCTCTAATCGGCTCCATTCGGCTCCAGGCAGCTCCAATAGGCTCTATTCAGCTCTATTCGGCTCTATTAGACTCTACTCAACTCTATTATCTCTTTTCGACTCCACTCGACTCCATGCTACACCATTCTACTCCATCCTAAACTATTCTCTACTGTATTGTATTGTACTCTACCCTACTCTAGTCTATTCTAATGGATTGGATTGGATTGGATTGGATTGGATTGGATTGGAATTGATCAGATTCAATGCAATTCGACGGGATTCAACGCGATACAGCACGATTCCACGGGATTCGGCGTGATTCGTCTTGGTTTCTATCCATTTAGCTCTTTTGGGCTCTATTTGGCTCTATTCGGCAATGTTCGACTCTGCTCTACTCTACTCTTCTATACTCTGCTCGTCTCGACCCTATTCTTTCAGTTCTGTTCTCTTCTCTTCTGTTCTACTGCACTCTATTCTACCCTACCCTACCCTAACTTAGCCTACTGTAATCTGTTCTATGCTATTCGACACACTTGAATGGGATTCGACCTGATTCGGGTCATATCGGCTCGATTCATCTCCTTTCTGCTCCATTAAACTCGATTCGGTTCTATTCGGCTCTTTTCCACTCTATTCGGCTCTTTTTGGCAGTATTCGACTCTATTTGACTCTAGTCTACTCGATTCTTTCTGTTCTGTTCTATTCTACTCTATTCTTCTCTACCCTACCGTAGCCTTACCTTCCCCACACTAATCTATTTGATTCGATTCGACACATTTCAAACGACTCGACATGATTCATCTCGATTCACCTTGAATTTGTTCAATTCGGCTGTATTCAGCTCTGTTTGGCTCTTTTCGGCTCTCTTCAACTCAATTTGACTCTATCCTACTGGACCGACTCTACTTAATTCTATTCTCTTCTTTCTATTGTGTTCTGTTGTGTTGTAGTCTAGCCTCTCCTGCCGTACCCTCCTCTACTCTAATCTATTCGATTCAACGCATTTCGACGCGATTCCATGTGATTAGGCTTGAATCGGCTCGATTTAGCTCTATTTGGCTTGAATTGGGTCAATTCGTCTCGATTCTGCTCAATTCAGCATAATTAGGCTCGAGTGAACCTTATTCAGCCCTGTTCAGCTCTACTCAACCCTTTCTACTTTATTTGTCTCTATTTGGCTCCATTCAACTCCCTTCCACACCATTCTACTCTTTTCTACTCTATTCTATTCTGTTCTACCCTACCCTACTCTAACCTATTCTAATCGATTCGATTCATCACGATTTGTCTCCTTTCCTCTCCATTCGAATCGATTCGGCTTGAATTGGATCTATTCATCTATATTCTGCACTACCCGACTCTGACTATTCCACTCTACTCAACTCTACTCCATTCTACTCTTGGTATTCTCTTCTGTTCTACTCTATTCTATTCTTCTGTGCCCTTCCCTACTGAATCCCAGTCTAACCTACACTACTCTAATCTATTCAATTTAATTCGATTCCATTCAGTTTGACACCATTCGACCCGATTTGAGACAATTCGACGGGATTCGGTGAGATTCCGCGAGATTTGATGCGTTTTGGTGGGATTTGATGGAGTTCGACGAGATCCGATGCAATAGGATCTCATGTGTTTTGGCTCGATTTTGCTGGGTTCAGTTTGTCTCTATTTGGCTCATTTCAGCTCCACTAGGCTCCATTCATCCCGAAGCTGGTCGACTCGACTCGATTCGGCTCATTTTGGTCATATGTGGTCCTATTCAGCGTTATTCGGCTCTATTCAACTCTTTTCTACTCTCTGCATCTCTGTTCGAATCCATTTGACTCCATTCCACACCATTCTATTCCATTCTACACTACTGTATTCTACAAAACCCTCCCCCACCCTAGCCTATCCTAATCTAGTCTGCTCTTTTCTAGTCTCCTTTTCTATTTTCTCGATTCCATCCTATGCTACTCTACCATACCCTGCACTAAGCTAACCTACCCTGACCTATGCTGTTCTATTCTATTTCCTTCTATTTTCTCTGTTCCACCGTATGCTTCCCTACCCTATGCTACCCCACCGTACCATACTCTACTACTTAGGGTTACTTAATAAGGGTCCTAATTAAGGGGAGTAGTTCGGGCAAGGGTACTCCTTAAGGCAAGTGTACTAGTTCAGGCTACGAGTTAAGGCCAGGCTACTAGTTAAGGCCAGGCTACTAGTTAAGGCATGGGTACTTGTTGAGGGTACTGGTTAAGGCAAGGGTACCAGTTCAGGCTACTTGTTAAGGACATACTACTAGTGAAGGCAAGGGTACTAGTGAAGACTACTGGTTAAGGCAAGGGTACTTGTTAGGACTACTAGTTAAGGCAAGGGTACTAGATTAGGCTAAGAGTTCAGGCAAGGGTACTCGTTCAGATTACTGACTTAGGGTACTATTCAAGACTAGTTGTCTAGGCTACTGCTCTATGCCACTAGTCTAGCTGACTAGTCCAGCTTACTAGTCTAGGCTTCTACTCTAGCCTTCTCTTGTCTACTCTAATGTAGTCTACTTGCATCTACCCTAGTCTTCCTATCATAAACTACCCTACCCTAACCTATTCTAATCGATTCCATTTGATTCGATTCAAAGCATTTCGATGCGACCGGACACCATCACGCTTGAGTCGGCTCGATTCCGCAACATCAGCTCGATTCAGCTCGATTTGGCTCGAATCGCTTCAATTCAGCTCGTTTCCACTCGTTTCAGCCTTATTCGGCCCTATTTGGCTCGATTCGACTCTTTTCTACTCTATTTGTCTCTGTTCGACTCCATTTGACTCCACTCTTCTCCATTCTACACTATTCTACTCTATTCTGTTCTACTCTACCCTACGATGCTCTAATCTATTCGATTGGATGCGATTCGAAGCAATTCGGTGTGATTCATCTCGTTTTGTTTCCATTTGACTCGATTCGGCCAGAATTGGCTCTATTCAGCTATATCCTGCACTTTTTGACTCTATTTGACTCAATTCTACTCTGCTCTACTCTTGTCTGCTTTACTCTCTCTACTCTACCCTACTGTACTATATTCTATTCTGTACTATTCTGTTCTATTCTACCCACCCGCCCCTCCCCTACCCTTCCCTAATCTATTTGATTAGATTCGATGTGACGTATTTCCACGCGATTTGACGCGATTAGGCTTGAATCAGCTCGATTCAGTTCGAATCGGCTCTATTCGGCTCGACTTGGCTCCATTTCACTCCATTCGGCTCGATTAGGCTCGAATTCCATCGATTCTGCTGGATTCTGCTCAATTAGGCCTTATTTGGGCCTATTCGGCCCTATTCTGCTCTATTAGACTCTTTTGTACTCTATTCATATCTATCCGTCTCTATTGGACTCCGTTCAACTCCATTCCTCACTATTTTCCTCTCTTCTATTCTACCCTTCCCTACCCTAATCTCTTCTAATCGATTCGATTTGATTTGACGCGATTCGAAGCAACCGGACGTGATTCGTCTCGTTTTGTCTCCACTCGGCTCAATTCGGCTATGTTCTCTCTCTTTGACTCTATTCTATTCTGTTGTATTCTTTCTGTTCTGCTCTATTCTCCCCTATTCTGTTGTACTCTATTCTATTCTACCCTACCCGACCCAACGGCACCCCACCCGAACCTACCCTACTTTAATCTATTGGATTCAATTCGATTCCGTGCAAAGCGATTTGATAGGACTTGACTGGATTCGGCAAGATCTGAAGGGATTTGATGAGATTCCATGCGACTGGACGTGATTCAGTAGGATTCTCTGAGGTTTGACACAATTCGAAGTTATTCGACGTGATTCGATGGGATTCGACACGATATGAAGCGATTTGATTCAAAACGATGTGACTCGACTCGATTCGACCTGATTCGATTCGACGCTGTTCGGTGACAGTCAGTGCGATTCTGCTTGATTCCGCTCGATTAGGTGTGATTCGGCAGTATAAAGCTCTTTTCGGCTGTATTCAGCTCCATTCGTCTCTATTCAGCTTATTCGGCTCTATTCGACTGTATTCGACTCTACTCTTTTCCACTCTATTCTACTCGATTCTATTCCTTCTATTCTGTTCTAATCTCTTCTATTCCACTCTACTCTGTTCTATTCTACCCTCCCCTTCCCTCCCCTCCCCTTCTCTAATCTATACGTCTTGATTGGATTTGACGCGTTGAACGCGATTCGAGGCGATGAAGCTTGAATCGGCTCGATTCGGCTCGATTTGGCTCTATTCGGCTCAGTTAGGCTCCATTCAGCTTGTTTTGGCTTGAATCGCTTCGAATCTGCTCGATTTGGCCTTCTTCGGCCCTATTCTGCTCTATTCGACTCTTTTCTACTCTATTCGTTTCTATTTGACTCCATTCTACTCCATTCTATTCATTCCACACTATTCTACACTATTCTACTCTATTCTGCTCTACCCTACCCAACACCACTCTAATTTACTCTACTTGCTTCTACACGAGTCCTCTCATTTTGTCTGCATTTGGCTCTATTCAGCTCTATTCTACTCTTCTCTACTCTATTGTATTGTTTCTACTCTGTTCTGTACTATTCTACTCTATTCTACCCTACCCTATGCTACCCAACTCTAAGGTATTGTAATCCACTTGATTGGATTTGATTCAACCCATTTCGACGCGATTCGGCTCGATTTGGCTCTGTTCAAATCTATTCTACTCTACTCTATTCCCCTCTATTCTACTCTAGCCTACTCTTTTCTGTATTCGTTCTGTGTTGTTCTGTTCTATTTTGTTGTGTTCTGTTCTGTTTTATTCTATTCTACTCTATTCTACCCTACTCTAGCCTATCCGAACCTCCCCTACTCTAGTCTATTCAATTGAATTCGAGAAATTTTGACGCGACTAGGGGCCGAATCGGTGTGATTCATGTCCATTCGGCTCCATTTGTCTCGAATAGTGTCGATTCAGCTCGATTAGGCTCGATTTGGCTCCATTAGGCTCGATTCACTGGATTCGGCTCGATTTTGCTCAATTCAGCTCGATTTGGCCCTCTTTGGCCCTCTTCGGCTCTCTTCAGCTCTTTTCTACTCTACTCGATTCCGTTGCACACCATTCTACTCCATTCTACACTGTTCTACTATACCCTACTGTAATTGATTCGATGGGATTCGACGCCATTCGACGCGATTTGTCTCGTTTCGTCTCCATTCAGCTTGATTCGACTCTGTTCTACTCTACTCTATTCTACTCTACACTATTCTGCTCTGCTCTACCCTTTTCTACTCTATTCTATTGTATCCTTTCCATTCTCTTCTACTGTGTTCAAGTCTACTCTATTCCATCCTACCCTCATCTAATCTATTCTACTGGATTCGATTCCACGCATCTCGATGCGATTCGGCTCAAATCGGCTCCTTTCCACTCCATTCATCCCCAATCGGCTCAAATCAGTTCGATTCAGCTCTAATCGGCTCCATTCGGCTCCAGTCAGCTCGAATAGGCTCTATTCAGCTCTATTCGGCTCTATTAGACTCTACTCAACTCTATTATCTCTTTTCGACTCCACTCGACTCCATGCTACACCATTCTACTCCATCCTAAACTATTCTCTACTGTATTGTATTGTACTCTACCCTACTCTAGTCTATTCTAATGGATTGGATTGGATTGGATTGGAATTGATCAGATTCAATGCAATTCGACGGGATTCAACGCGATACGGCACGATTCCACGGGATTCGGCGTGATTCGTCTTGGTTTCTATCCATTTAGCTCTTTTGGGCTCTATTTGGCTCTATTCGGCAATGTTCGACTCTGCTCTACTCTACTCTTCTATACTCTGCTCGTCTCGACCCTATTCTTTCAGTTCTGTTCTCTTCTCTTCTGTTCTACTGCACTCTATTCTACCCTACCCTACCCTAACTTAGCCTACTGTAATCTGTTCTATGCTATTCGACACACTTGAATGGGATTCGACCTGATTCGGGTCATATCGGCTCGATTCATCTCCTTTCTGCTCCATTAAACTCGATTCGGTTCTATTCGGCTCTTTTCCACTCTATTCGGCTCTTTTTGGCAGTATTCGACTCTATTTGACTCTAGTCTACTCGATTCTTTCTGTTCTGTTCTATTCTACTCTATTCTTCTCTACCCTACCGTAGCCTTACCTTCCCCACACTAATCTATTTGATTCGATTCGACACATTTCAAACGACTCGACATGATTCATCTCGATTCACCTTGAATTTGGTCAATTCGGCTGTATTCAGCTCTCTTTGGCTCTTTTCGGCTCTCTTCAACTCAATTTGACTCTATCCTACTGGACCCGACTCTACTTAATTCTATTCTCTTCTTTCTATTGTGTGCTGTTGTGTTGTAGTCTAGCCTCTCCTGCCGTACCCTCCTCTACTCTAATCTATTCGATTCAACGCATTTCGACGCGATTCCATGTGATTAGGCTTGAATCGGCTCGATTTAGCTCTATTTGGCTTGAATTGGGTCAATTCGTCTCGATTCTGCTCAATTCAGCATAATTAGGCTCGAGTGAACCTTATTCAGCCCTGTTCAGCTCTACTCAACCCTTTCTACTTTATTTGTCTCTATTTGGCTCCATTCAACTCCCTTCCACACCATTCTACTCTTTTCTACTCTATTCTATTCTGTTCTACCCTACCCTACTCTAACCTATTCTAATCGATTCGATTCATCACGATTTGTCTCCTTTCCTCTCCATTCGAATCGATTCGGCTTGAATTGGATCTATTCATCTGTATTCTGCACTACCCGACTCTGACTATTCCACTCTACTCAACTCTACTCCATTCTACTCTTGGTATTCTCTTCTGTTCTACTCTATTCTATTCTTCTGTGCCCTTCCCTACTGAATCCCAGTCTAACCTACACTACTCTAATCTATTCAATTTAATTCGATTCCATTCAGTTTGACACCATTCGACCCGATTTGAGACAATTCGACGGGATTCGGTGAGATTCCGCGAGATTTGATGCGTTTTGGTGGGATTTGATGGAGTTCGACGAGATCCGATGCAATAGGATCTCATGTGTTTTGGCTCGATTTTGCTGGGTTCAGTTTGTCTCTATTTGGCTCATTTCAGCTCCACTAGGCTCCATTCATCCCGAAGCTGGTCGACTCGACTCGATTCGGCTCATTTTGGTCATATGTGGTCCTATTCAGCGTTATTCGGCTCTATTCAACTCTTTTCTACTCTCTGCATCTCTGTTCGAATCCATTTGACTCCATTCCACACCATTCTATTCCATTCTACACTACTGTATTCTACAAAACCCTCCCCCACCCTAGCCTATCCTAATCTAGTCTGCTCTTTTCTAGTCTCCTTTTCTATTTTCTCGATTCCATCCTATGCTACTCTACCATACCCTGCACTAAGCTAACCTACCCTGACCTATGCTGTTCTATTCTATTTCCTTCTATTTTCTCTGTTCCACCGTATGCTTCCCTACCCTATGCTACCCCACCGTACCATACTCTACTACTTAGGGTTACTTAATAAGGGTCCTAATTAAGGGGAGTAGTTCGGGCAAGGGTACTCCTTAAGGCAAGTGTACTAGTTCAGGCTACTAGTTAAGGCCAGGCTACTAGTTAAGGCATGGGTACTTGTTGAGGGTACTGGTTAAGGCAAGGGTACCCGTTCAGGCTACTTGTTAAGGACATACTACTAGTGAAGGCAAGGGTACTAGTGAAGACTACTGGTTAAGGCAAGGGTACTTGTTAGGACTACTAGTTAAGGCAAGGGTACTAGATTAGGCTAAGAGTTCAGGCAAGGGTACTCGTTCAGATTACTGACTTAGGGTACTATTCAAGACTAGTTGTCTAGGCTACTGCTCTATGCCACTAGTCTAGCTGACTAGTCCAGCTTACTAGTCTAGGCTTCTACTCTAGCCTTCTCTTGTCTACTCTAATGTAGTCTACTTGCATCTACCCTAGTCTTCCTATCATAAACTACCCTACCCTAACCTATTCTAATCGATTCCATTTGATTCGATTCAAAGCATTTCGATGCGACCGGACACCATCACGCTTGAGTCGGCTCGATTCCGCAACATCAGCTCGATTCAGCTCGATTTGGCTCGAATCGCTTCAATTCAGCTCGTTTCCACTCGTTTCAGCCTTATTCGGCCCTATTTGGCTCGATTCGACTCTTTTCTACTCTATTTGTCTCTGTTCGACTCCATTTGACTCCACTCTTCTCCATTCTACGCTATTCTACTCTATTCTGTTCTACTCTACCCTACGATGCTCTAATCTATTCGATTGGATGCGATTCGAAGCAATTCGGTGTGATTCATCTCGTTTTGTTTCCATTTGACTCGATTCGGCCAGAATTGGCTCTATTCAGCTATATCCTGCACTCTTTGACTCTATTTGACTCAATTCTACTCTGCTCTACTCTTGTCTGCTTTACTCTCTCTGCTCTACCCTACTGTACTATATTCTATTCTGTACTATTGTGTTCTATTCTACCCACCCGCCCCTCCCCTACCCTTCCCTAATCTATTTGATTAGATTCGATGTGACGTATTTCCACGCGATTTGACGCGATTAGGCTTGAATCAGCTCGATTCAGTTCGAATCGGCTCTATTCGGCTCGACTTGGCTCCATTTCACTCCATTCGGCTCGATTAGGCTCGAATTCCATCGATTCTGCTGGATTCTGCTCAATTAGGCCTTATTTGGGCCTATTCGGCCCTATTCTGCTCTATTCTGCTCTATTAGACTCTTTTGTACTCTATTCATATCTATCCGTCTCTATTGGACTCCGTTCAACTCCATTCCTCACTATTTTCCTCTCTTCTATTCTACCCTTCCCTACCCTAATCTCTTCTAATCGATTCGATTTGATTTGACGCGATTCGAAACAACCGGACGTGATTCGTCTCGTTTTGTCTCCACTCGGCTCAATTCGGCTATGTTCTCTCTCTTTGACTCTATTCTATTCTGTTGTATTCTTTCTGTTCTGCTCTATTCTCTCCTATTCTGTTGTACTCTATTCTATTCTACCCTACCCGACCCAACGGCACCCCACCCGAACCTACCCTAATTTAATCTATTGGATTCAATTCGATTCCGTGCAAAGCGATTTGATAGGACTTGACTGGATTCGGCAAGATCTGAAGGGATTTGATGAGATTCCATGCGACTCGACGTGATTCAGTAGGATTCTCTGAGGTTTGACGCAATTCGAAGTTATTCGACGTGATTCGATGGGATTCGACACGATATGAAGCGATTTGACCTTGTTTGATTCAAAACGATGTGACTCGACTCGATTCGACCTGATTCGATTCGACGCTGTTCGGTGACAGTCAGTGCGATTCTGCTTGATTCCGCTCGATTAGGTGTGATTCGGCAGTATAAAGCTCTTTTCGGCTGTATTCAGCTCCATTCGTCTCTATTCAGCTTATTCGGCTCTATTCGACTGTATTCGACTCTACTCTTTTCCACTCTATTCTACTCGATTCTATTCCTTCTATTCTGTTCTAATCTCTTCTATTCCACTCTACTCTGTTCTATTCTACCCTCCCCTTCCCTCCCCTCCCCTTCTCTAATCTATACGTCTTGATTGGATTTGACGCGTTGAACGCGATTCGAGGCGATGAAGCTTGAATCGGCTCGATTCGGCTCGATTTGGCTCTATTCGGCTCAGTTAGGCTCCATTCAGCTTGTTTTGGCTTGAATCGCTTCGAATCTGCTCGATTTGGCCTTCTTCGGCCCTATTCTGCTCTATTCGACTCTTTTCTACTCTATTCGTTTCTATTTGACTCCATTCTACTCCATTCTATTCATTCCACACTATTCTACACTATTCTACTCTATTCTGCTCTACCCTACCCAACACCACTCTAATTTACTCTACTTGCTTCTACACGATTCCTCTCATTTTGTCTGCATTTGGCTCTATTCAGCTCTATTCTACTCTTCTCTACTCTATTGTATTGTTTCTACTCTGTTCTGTACTATTCTACTCTATTCTACCCTACCCTATGCTACCCAACTCTGAGGTATTGTAATCCACTTGATTGGATTTGATTCAACCCATTTCGACGCGATTCGGCTCGATTTGGCTCTGTTCAAATCTATTCTACTCTACTCTATTCCCCTCTATTCTACTCTAGCCTACTCTTTTCTGTATTCGTTCTGTGTTCTGTTCTATTTTGTTGTGTTCTGTTCTGTTTTATTCTATTCTACTCTATTCTACCCTACTCTAGCCTACCCGAACCTCCCCTACTCTAGTCTATTCAATTGAATTCGAGAAATTTTGACGCGACTAGGGGCCGAATCGGTGTGATTCATGTCCATTCGGCTCCATTTGTCTCGAATAGTGTCGATTCAGCTCGATTAGGCTCGATTTGGCTCCATTAGGCTCGATTCACTGGATTCGGCTCGATTTCGCTCAATTCAGCTCGATTTGGCCCTCTTTGGCCCTCTTCGGCTCTCTTCAGCTCTTTTCTACTCTACTCGATTCCGTTGCACACCATTCTACTCCATTCTACGCTGTTCTACTATACCCTACTGTAATTGATTCGATGGGATTCGACGCCATTCGACGTGATTTGTCTCGTTTCGTCTCCATTCAGCTTGATTCGACTCTGTTCTACTCTACTCTATTCTACTCTACACTATTCTGCTCTGCTCTACCCTTTTCTACTCTATTCTATTGTATCCTTTCCATTCTCTTCTACTGTGTTCAAGTCTACTCTATTCCATCCTACCCTCATCTAATCTATTCTACTGGATTCGATTCCACGCATCTCGATGCGATTCGGCTCAAATCGGCTCCTTTCCACTCCATTCATCCCCAATCGGCTCAAATCGGTTCGATTCAGCTCTAATCGGCTCCATTCGGCTCCAGTCAGCTCCAATAGGCTCTATTCAGCTCTATTCGGCTCTATTAGACTCTACTCAACTCTATTATCTCTTTTCGACTCCACTCGACTCCATGCTACACCATTCTACTCCATCCTAAACTATTCTCTACTGTATTGTATTGTACTCTACCCTACTCTAGTCTATTCTAATGGATTGGATTGGATTGGATTGGATTGGAATTGATCAGATTCAATGCAATTCGACGGGATTCGACGCGATACGGCACGATTCCACGGGATTCGGCGTTATTCGTCTTGGTTTCTATCCATTTAGCTCTTTTGGGCTCTATTTGGCTCTATTCGGCAATGTTCGACTCTGCTCTACTCTACTCTTCTATACTCTGCTCGTCTCGACCCTATTCTTTCAGTTCTGTTCTCTTCTCTTCTGTTCTACTGCACTCTATTCTACCCTACCCTACCCTAACTTAGCCTACTGTAATCTGTTCTATGCTATTCGACACACTTGAATGGGATTCGACCTGATTCGGGTCATATCGGCTCGATTCATCTCCTTTCTGCTCCATTAAACTCGATTCGGTTCTATTCGGCTCTTTTCCACTCTATTCGGCTCTTTTTGGCAGTATTCGACTCTATTTGACTCTAGTCTACTCGATTCTTTCTGTTCTGTTCTATTCTACTCTATTCTTCTCTACCCTACCGTAGCCTTACCTTCCCCACACTAATCTATTTGATTCGATTCGACACATTTCAAACGACTCGACATGATTCATCTCGATTCACCTTGAATTTGGTCAATTCGGCTGTATTCAGCTCTCTTTGGCTCTTTTCGGCTCTCTTCAACTCAATTTGACTCTATTCTACTGGACCCGACTCTACTTAATTCTATTCTCTTCTTTCTATTGTGTTCTGTTGTGTTGTAGTCTAGCCTCTCCTGCCGTACCCTCCTCTACTCTAATCTATTCGATTCAACGCATTTCGACGCGATTCCATGTGATTAGGCTTGAATCGGCTCGATTTAGCTCTATTTGGCTTGAATTGGGTCAATTCGTCTCGATTCTGCTCAATTCAGCATAATTAGGCTCGAGTGAACCTTATTCAGCCCTGTTCAGCTCTACTCAACCCTTTCTACTTTATTTGTCTCTATTTGGCTCCATTCAACTCCCTTCCACACCATTCTACTCTTTTCTACTCTATTCTATTCTGTTCTACCCTACCCTACTCTAACCTATTCTAATCGATTCGATTCATCACGATTTGTCTCCTTTCCTCTCCATTCGAATCGATTCGGCTTGAATTGGATCTATTCATCTATATTCTGCACTACCCGACTCTGACTATTCCACTCTACTCAACTCTACTCCATTCTACTCTTGGTATTCTCTTCTGTTCTACTCTATTCTATTCTTCTGTGCCCTTCCCTACTGAATCCCAGTCTAACCTACACTACTCTAATCTATTCAATTTAATTCGATTCCATTCAGTTTGACACCATTCGACCCGATTTGAGACAATTCGACGGGATTCGGTGAGATTCCGCGAGATTTGATGCGTTTTGGTGGGATTTGATGGAGTTCGACGAGATCCGATGCAATAGGATCTCGTGTGTTTTGGCTCGATTTTGCTGGGTTCAGTTTGTCTCTATCTGGCTCATTTCAGCTCCACTAGGCTCCATTCATCCCGAAGCTGGTCGACTCGACTCGATTCGGCTCATTTTGGTCATATGTGGTCCTATTCAGCGTTATTCGGCTCTATTCAACTCTTTTCTACTCTCTGCATCTCTGTTCGAATCCATTTGACTCCATTCCACACCATTCTATTCCATTCTACACTACTGTATTCTACAAAACCCTCCCCCACCCTAGCCTATCCTAATCTAGTCTGCTCTTTTCTAGTCTCCTTTTCTATTTTCTCGATTCCATCCTATGCTACTCTACCATACCCTGCACTAAGCTAACCTACCCTGACCTATGCTGTTCTATTCTATTTCCTTCTATTTTCTCTGTTCCACCGTATGCTTCCCTACCCTATGCTACCCCACCGTACCATACTCTACTACTTAGGGTTACTTAATAAGGGTCCTAATTAAGGGGAGTAGTTCGGGCAAGGGTACTCCTTAAGGCAAGTGTACTAGTTCAGGCTACTAGTTAAGGCCAGGCTACTAGTTAAGGCATGGGTACTTGTTGAGGGTACTGGTTAAGGCAAGGGTACCCGTTCAGGCTACTTGTTAAGGACATACTACTAGTGAAGGCAAGGGTACTAGTGAAGACTACTGGTTAAGGCAAGGGTACTTGTTAGGACTACTAGTTAAGGCAAGGGTACTAGATTAGGCTAAGAGTTCAGGCAAGGGTACTCGTTCAGATTACTGACTTAGGGTACTATTCAAGACTAGTTGTCTAGGCTACTGCTCTATGCCACTAGTCTAGCTGACTAGTCCAGCTTACTAGTCTAGGCTTCTACTCTAGCCTTCTCTTGTCTACTCTAATGTAGTCTACTTGCATCTACCCTAGTCTTCCTATCATAAACTACCCTACCCTAACCTATTCTAATCGATTCCATTTGATTCGATTCAAAGCATTTCGATGCGACCGGACACCATCACGCTTGAGTCGGCTCGATTCCGCAACATCAGCTCGATTCAGCTCGATTTGGCTCGAATCGCTTCAATTCAGCTCGTTTCCACTCGTTTCAGCCTTATTCGGCCCTATTTGGCTCGATTCGACTCTTTTCTACTCTATTTGTCTCTGTTCGACTCCATTTGACTCCACTCTTCTCCATTCTACGCTATTCTACTCTATTCTGTTCTACTCTACCCTACGATGCTCTAATCTATTCGATTGGATGCGATTCGAAGCAATTCGGTGTGATTCATCTCGTTTTGTTTCCATTTGACTCGATTCGGCCAGAATTGGCTCTATTCAGCTATATCCTGCACTCTTTGACTCTATTTGACTCAATTCTACTCTGCTCTACTCTTGTCTGCTTTACTCTCTCTGCTCTACCCTACTGTACTATATTCTATTCTGTACTATTGTGTTCTATTCTACCCACCCGCCCCTCCCCTACCCTTCCCTAATCTATTTGATTAGATTCGATGTGACGTATTTCCACGCGATTTGACGCGATTAGGCTTGAATCAGCTCGATTCAGTTCGAATCGGCTCTATTCGGCTCGACTTGGCTCCATTTCACTCCATTCGGCTCGATTAGGCTCGAATTCCATCGATTCTGCTGGATTCTGCTCAATTAGGCCTTATTTGGGCCTATTCGGCCCTATTCTGCTCTATTCTGCTCTATTAGACTCTTTTGTACTCTATTCATATCTATCCGTCTCTATTGGACTCCGTTCAACTCCATTCCTCACTATTTTCCTCTCTTCTATTCTACCCTTCCCTACCCTAATCTCTTCTAATCGATTCGATTTGATTTGACGCGATTCGAAACAACCGGACGTGATTCGTCTCGTTTTGTCTCCACTCGGCTCAATTCGGCTATGTTCTCTCTCTTTGACTCTATTCTATTCTGTTGTATTCTTTCTGTTCTGCTCTATTCTCTCCTATTCTGTTGTACTCTATTCTATTCTACCCTACCCGACCCAACGGCACCCCACCCGAACCTACCCTAATTTAATCTATTGGATTCAATTCGATTCCGTGCAAAGCGATTTGATAGGACTTGACTGGATTCGGCAAGATCTGAAGGGATTTGATGAGATTCCATGCGACTCGACGTGATTCAGTAGGATTCTCTGAGGTTTGACGCAATTCGAAGTTATTCGACGTGATTCGATGGGATTCGACACGATATGAAGCGATTTGACCTTGTTTGATTCAAAACGATGTGACTCGACTCGATTCGACCTGATTCGATTCGACGCTGTTCGGTGACAGTCAGTGCGATTCTGCTTGATTCCGCTCGATTAGGTGTGATTCGGCAGTATAAAGCTCTTTTCGGCTGTATTCAGCTCCATTCGTCTCTATTCAGCTTATTCGGCTCTATTCGACTGTATTCGACTCTACTCTTTTCCACTCTATTCTACTCGATTCTATTCCTTCTATTCTGTTCTAATCTCTTCTATTCCACTCTACTCTGTTCTATTCTACCCTCCCCTTCCCTCCCCTCCCCTTCTCTAATCTATACGTCTTGATTGGATTTGACGCGTTGAACGCGATTCGAGGCGATGAAGCTTGAATCGGCTCGATTCGGCTCGATTTGGCTCTATTCGGCTCAGTTAGGCTCCATTCAGCTTGTTTTGGCTTGAATCGCTTCGAATCTGCTCGATTTGGCCTTCTTCGGCCCTATTCTGCTCTATTCGACTCTTTTCTACTCTATTCGTTTCTATTTGACTCCATTCTACTCCATTCTATTCATTCCACACTATTCTACACTATTCTACTCTATTCTGCTCTACCCTACCCAACACCACTCTAATTTACTCTACTTGCTTCTACACGATTCCTCTCATTTTGTCTGCATTTGGCTCTATTCAGCTCTATTCTACTCTTCTCTACTCTATTGTATTGTTTCTACTCTGTTCTGTACTATTCTACTCTATTCTACCCTACCCTATGCTACCCAACTCTGAGGTATTGTAATCCACTTGATTGGATTTGATTCAACCCATTTCGACGCGATTCGGCTCGATTTGGCTCTGTTCAAATCTATTCTACTCTACTCTATTCCCCTCTATTCTACTCTAGCCTACTCTTTTCTGTATTCGTTCTGTGTTGTTCTGTTCTATTTTGTTGTGTTCTGTTCTGTTTTATTCTATTCTACTCTATTCTACCCTACTCTAGCCTACCCGAACCTCCCCTACTCTAGTCTATTCAATTGAATTCGAGAAATTTTGACGCGACTAGGGGCCGAATCGGTGTGATTCATGTCCATTCGGCTCCATTTGTCTCGAATAGTGTCGATTCAGCTCGATTAGGCTCGATTTGGCTCCATTAGGCTCGATTCACTGGATTCGGCTCGATTTCGCTCAATTCAGCTCGATTTGGCCCTCTTTGGCCCTCTTCGGCTCTCTTCAGCTCTTTTCTACTCTACTCGATTCCGTTGCACACCATTCTACTCCATTCTACGCTGTTCTACTATACCCTACTGTAATTGATTCGATGGGATTCGACGCCATTCGACGTGATTTGTCTCGTTTCGTCTCCATTCAGCTTGATTCGACTCTGTTCTACTCTACTCTATTCTACTCTACACTATTCTGCTCTGCTCTACCCTTTTCTACTCTATTCTATTGTATCCTTTCCATTCTCTTCTACTGTGTTCAAGTCTACTCTATTCCATCCTACCCTCATCTAATCTATTCTACTGGATTCGATTCCACGCATCTCGATGCGATTCGGCTCAAATCGGCTCCTTTCCACTCCATTCATCCCCAATCGGCTCAAATCGGTTCGATTCAGCTCTAATCGGCTCCATTCGGCTCCAGTCAGCTCCAATAGGCTCTATTCAGCTCTATTCGGCTCTATTAGACTCTACTCAACTCTATTATCTCTTTTCGACTCCACTCGACTCCATGCTACACCATTCTACTCCATCCTAAACTATTCTCTACTGTATTGTATTGTACTCTACCCTACTCTAGTCTATTCTAATGGATTGGATTGGATTGGATTGGATTGGAATTGATCAGATTCAATGCAATTCGACGGGATTCGACGCGATACGGCACGATTCCACGGGATTCGGCGTGATTCGTCTTGGTTTCTATCCATTTAGCTCTTTTGGGCTCTATTTGGCTCTATTCGGCAATGTTCGACTCTGCTCTACTCTACTCTTCTATACTCTGCTCGTCTCGACCCTATTCTTTCAGTTCTGTTCTCTTCTCTTCTGTTCTACTGCACTCTATTCTACCCTACCCTACCCTAACTTAGCCTACTGTAATCTGTTCTATGCTATTCGACACACTTGAATGGGATTCGACCTGATTCGGGTCATATCGGCTCGATTCATCTCCTTTCTGCTCCATTAAACTCGATTCGGTTCTATTCGGCTCTTTTCCACTCTATTCGGCTCTTTTTGGCAGTATTCGACTCTATTTGACTCTAGTCTACTCGATTCTTTCTGTTCTGTTCTATTCTACTCTATTCTTCTCTACCCTACCGTAGCCTTACCTTCCCCACACTAATCTATTTGATTCGATTCGACACATTTCAAACGACTCGACATGATTCATCTCGATTCACCTTGAATTTGGTCAATTCGGCTGTATTCAGCTCTGTTTGGCTCTTTTCGGCTCTCTTCAACTCAATTTGACTCTATTCTACTGGACCCGACTCTACTTAATTCTATTCTCTTCTTTCTATTGTGTGCTGTTGTGTTGTAGTCTAGCCTCTCCTGCCGTACCCTCCTCTACTCTAATCTATTCGATTCAACGCATTTCGATGCGATTCCATGTGATTAGGCTTGAATCGGCTCGATTTAGCTCTATTTGGCTTGAATTGGGTCAATTCGTCTCGATTCTGCTCAATTCAGCATAATTAGGCTCGAGTGAACCTTATTCAGCCCTGTTCAGCTCTACTCAACCCTTTCTACTTTATTTGTCTCTATTTGGCTCCATTCAACTCCCTTCCACACCATTCTACTCTTTTCTACTCTATTCTATTCTGTTCTACCCTACCCTACTCTAACCTATTCTAATCGATTCGATTCATCACGATTTGTCTCCTTTCCTCTCCATTCGAATCGATTCGGCTTGAATTGGATCTATTCATCTGTATTCTGCACTACCCGACTCTGACTATTCCACTCTACTCAACTCTACTCCATTCTACTCTTGGTATTCTCTTCTGTTCTACTCTATTCTATTCTTCTGTGCCCTTCCCTACTGAATCCCAGTCTAACCTACACTACTCTAATCTATTCAATTTAATTCGATTCCATTCAGTTTGACACCATTCGACCCGATTTGAGACAATTCGACGGGATTCGGTGAGATTCCGCGAGATTTGATGCGTTTTGGTGGGATTTGATGGAGTTCGACGAGATCCGATGCAATAGGATCTCGTGTGTTTTGGCTCGATTTTGCTGGGTTCAGTTTGTCTCTATCTGGCTCATTTCAGCTCCACTAGGCTCCATTCATCCCGAAGCTGGTCGACTCGACTCGATTCGGCTCATTTTGGTCATATGTGGTCCTATTCAGCGTTATTCGGCTCTATTCAACTCTTTTCTACTCTCTGCATCTGTGTTCGAATCCATTTGACTCCATTCCACACCATTCTATTCCATTCTACACTACTGTATTCTACAAAACCCTCCCCCACCCTAGCCTATCCTAATCTAGTCTGCTCTTTTCTAGTCTCCTTTTCTATTTTCTCGATTCCATCCTATGCTACTCTACCATACCCTGCACTAAGCTAACCTACCCTGACCTATGCTGTTCTATTCTATTTCCTTCTATTTTCTCTGTTCCACCGTATGCTTCCCTACCCTATGCTACCCCACCGTACCATACTCTACTACTTAGGGTTACTTAATAAGGGTCCTAATTAAGGGGAGTAGTTCGGGCAAGGGTACTCCTTAAGGCAAGTGTACTAGTTCAGGCTACTAGTTAAGGCCAGGCTACTAGTTAAGGCATGGGTACTTGTTGAGGGTACTGGTTAAGGCAAGGGTACCAGTTCAGGCTACTTGTTAAGGACATACTACTAGTGAAGGCAAGGGTACTAGTGAAGACTACTGGTTAAGGCAAGGGTACTTGTTAGGACTACTAGTTAAGGCAAGGGTACTAGATTAGGCTAAGAGTTCAGGCAAGGGTACTCGTTCAGATTACTGACTTAGGGTACTATTCAAGACTAGTTGTCTAGGCTACTGCTCTATGCCACTAGTCTAGCTGACTAGTCCAGCTTACTAGTCTAGGCTTCTACTCTAGCCTTCTCTTGTCTACTCTAATGTAGTCTACTTGCATCTACCCTAGTCTTCCTATCATAAACTACCCTACCCTAACCTATTCTAATCGATTCCATTTGATTCGATTCAAAGCATTTCGATGCGACCGGACACCATCACGCTTGAGTCGGCTCGATTCCGCAACATCAGCTCGATTCAGCTCGATTTGGCTCGAATCGCTTCAATTCAGCTCGTTTCCACTCGTTTCAGCCTTATTCGGCCCTATTTGGCTCGATTCGACTCTTTTCTACTCTATTTGTCTCTGTTCGACTCCATTTGACTCCACTCTTCTCCATTCTACGCTATTCTACTCTATTCTGTTCTACTCTACCCTACGATGCTCTAATCTATTCGATTGGATGCGATTCGAAGCAATTCGGTGTGATTCATCTCGTTTTGTTTCCATTTGACTCGATTCGGCCAGAATTGGCTCTATTCAGCTATATCCTGCACTCTTTGACTCTATTTGACTCAATTCTACTCTGCTCTACTCTTGTCTGCTTTACTCTCTCTACTCTACCCTACTGTACTATATTCTATTCTGTACTATTGTGTTCTATTCTACCCACCCGCCCCTCCCCTACCCTTCCCTAATCTATTTGATTAGATTCGATGTGACGTATTTCCACGCGATTTGACGCGATTAGGCTTGAATCAGCTCGATTCAGTTCGAATCGGCTCTATTCGGCTCGACTTGGCTCCATTTCACTCCATTCGGCTCGATTAGGCTCGAATTCCATCGATTCTGCTGGATTCTGCTCAATTAGGCCTTATTTGGGCCTATTCGGCCCTATTCTGCTCTATTCTGCTCTATTAGACTCTTTTGTACTCTATTCATATCTATCCGTCTCTATTGGACTCCGTTCAACTCCATTCCTCACTATTTTCCTCTCTTCTATTCTACCCTTCCCTACCCTAATCTCTTCTAATCGATTCGATTTGATTTGACGCGATTCGAAACAACCGGACGTGATTCGTCTCGTTTTGTCTCCACTCGGCTCAATTCGGCTATGTTCTCTCTCTTTGACTCTATTCTATTCTGTTGTATTCTTTCTGTTCTGCTCTATTCTCTCCTATTCTGTTGTACTCTATTCTATTCTACCCTACCCGACCCAACGGCACCCCACCCGAACCTACCCTAATTTAATCTATTGGATTCAATTCGATTCCGTGCAAAGCGATTTGATAGGACTTGACTGGATTCGGCAAGATCTGAAGGGATTTGATGAGATTCCATGCGACTCGACGTGATTCAGTAGGATTCTCTGAGGTTTGACGCAATTCGAAGTTATTCGACGTGATTCGATGGGATTCGACACGATATGAAGCGATTTGACCTTGTTTGATTCAAAACGATGTGACTCGACTCGATTCGACCTGATTCGATTCGACGCTGTTCGGTGACAGTCAGTGCGATTCTGCTTGATTCCGCTCGATTAGGTGTGATTCGGCAGTATAAAGCTCTTTTCGGCTGTATTCAGCTCCATTCGTCTCTATTCAGCTTATTCGGCTCTATTCGACTGTATTCGACTCTACTCTTTTCCACTCTATTCTACTCGATTCTATTCCTTCTATTCTGTTCTAATCTCTTCTATTCCACTCTACTCTGTTCTATTCTACCCTCCCCTTCCCTCCCCTCCCCTTCTCTAATCTATACGTCTTGATTGGATTTGACGCGTTGAACGCGATTCGAGGCGATGAAGCTTGAATCGGCTCGATTCGGCTCGATTTGGCTCTATTCGGCTCAGTTAGGCTCCATTCAGCTTGTTTTGGCTTGAATCGCTTCGAATCTGCTCGATTTGGCCTTCTTCGGCCCTATTCTGCTCTATTCGACTCTTTTCTACTCTATTCGTTTCTATTTGACTCCATTCTACTCCATTCTATTCATTCCACACTATTCTACACTATTCTACTCTATTCTGCTCTACCCTACCCAACACCACTCTAATTTACTCTACTTGCTTCTACACGATTCCTCTCATTTTGTCTGCATTTGGCTCTATTCAGCTCTATTCTACTCTTCTCTACTCTATTGTATTGTTTCTACTCTGTTCTGTACTATTCTACTCTATTCTACCCTACCCTATGCTACCCAACTCTGAGGTATTGTAATCCACTTGATTGGATTTGATTCAACCCATTTCGACGCGATTCGGCTCGATTTGGCTCTGTTCAAATCTATTCTACTCTACTCTATTCCCCTCTATTCTACTCTAGCCTACTCTTTTCTGTATTCGTTCTGTGTTCTGTTCTATTTTGTTGTGTTCTGTTCTGTTTTATTCTATTCTACTCTATTCTACCCTACTCTAGCCTACCCGAACCTCCCCTACTCTAGTCTATTCAATTGAATTCGAGAAATTTTGACGCGACTAGGGGCCGAATCGGTGTGATTCATGTCCATTCGGCTCCATTTGTCTCGAATAGTGTCGATTCAGCTCGATTAGGCTCGATTTGGCTCCATTAGGCTCGATTCACTGGATTCGGCTCGATTTCGCTCAATTCAGCTCGATTTGGCCCTCTTTGGCCCTCTTCGGCTCTCTTCAGCTCTTTTCTACTCTACTCGATTCCGTTGCACACCATTCTACTCCATTCTACGCTGTTCTACTATACCCTACTGTAATTGATTCGATGGGATTCGACGCCATTCGACGTGATTTGTCTCGTTTCGTCTCCATTCAGCTTGATTCGACTCTGTTCTACTCTACTCTATTCTACTCTACACTATTCTGCTCTGCTCTACCCTTTTCTACTCTATTCTATTGTATCCTTTCCATTCTCTTCTACTGTGTTCAAGTCTACTCTATTCCATCCTACCCTCATCTAATCTATTCTACTGGATTCGATTCCACGCATCTCGATGCGATTCGGCTCAAATCGGCTCCTTTCCACTCCATTCATCCCCAATCGGCTCAAATCGGTTCGATTCAGCTCTAATCGGCTCCATTCGGCTCCAGTCAGCTCCAATAGGCTCTATTCAGCTCTATTCGGCTCTATTAGACTCTACTCAACTCTATTATCTCTTTTCGACTCCACTCGACTCCATGCTACACCATTCTACTCCATCCTAAACTATTCTCTACTGTATTGTATTGTACTCTACCCTACTCTAGTCTATTCTAATGGATTGGATTGGATTGGATTGGATTGGAATTGATCAGATTCAATGCAATTCGACGGGATTCGACGCGATACGGCACGATTCCACGGGATTCGGCGTGATTCGTCTTGGTTTCTATCCATTTAGCTCTTTTGGGCTCTATTTGGCTCTATTCGGCAATGTTCGACTCTGCTCTACTCTACTCTTCTATACTCTGCTCGTCTCGACCCTATTCTTTCAGTTCTGTTCTCTTCTCTTCTGTTCTACTGCACTCTATTCTACCCTACCCTACCCTAACTTAGCCTACTGTAATCTGTTCTATGCTATTCGACACACTTGAATGGGATTCGACCTGATTCGGGTCATATCGGCTCGATTCATCTCCTTTCTGCTCCATTAAACTCGATTCGGTTCTATTCGGCTCTTTTCCACTCTATTCGGCTCTTTTTGGCAGTATTCGACTCTATTTGACTCTAGTCTACTCGATTCTTTCTGTTCTGTTCTATTCTACTCTATTCTTCTCTACCCTACCGTAGCCTTACCTTCCCCACACTAATCTATTTGATTCGATTCGACACATTTCAAACGACTCGACATGATTCATCTCGATTCACCTTGAATTTGGTCAATTCGGCTGTATTCAGCTCTGTTTGGCTCTTTTCGGCTCTCTTCAACTCAATTTGACTCTATTCTACTGGACCCGACTCTACTTAATTCTATTCTCTTCTTTCTATTGTGTGCTGTTGTGTTGTAGTCTAGCCTCTCCTGCCGTACCCTCCTCTACTCTAATCTATTCGATTCAACGCATTTCGATGCGATTCCATGTGATTAGGCTTGAATCGGCTCGATTTAGCTCTATTTGGCTTGAATTGGGTCAATTCGTCTCGATTCTGCTCAATTCAGCATAATTAGGCTCGAGTGAACCTTATTCAGCCCTGTTCAGCTCTACTCAACCCTTTCTACTTTATTTGTCTCTATTTGGCTCCATTCAACTCCCTTCCACACCATTCTACTCTTTTCTACTCTATTCTATTCTGTTCTACCCTACCCTACTCTAACCTATTCTAATCGATTCGATTCATCACGATTTGTCTCCTTTCCTCTCCATTCGAATCGATTCGGCTTGAATTGGATCTATTCATCTGTATTCTGCACTACCCGACTCTGACTATTCCACTCTACTCAACTCTACTCCATTCTACTCTTGGTATTCTCTTCTGTTCTACTCTATTCTATTCTTCTGTGCCCTTCCCTACTGAATCCCAGTCTAACCTACACTACTCTAATCTATTCAATTTAATTCGATTCCATTCAGTTTGACACCATTGGACCCGATTTGAGACAATTCGACGGGATTCGGTGAGATTCCGCGAGATTTGATGCGTTTTGGTGGGATTTGATGGAGTTCGACGAGATCCGATGCAATAGGATCTCGTGTGTTTTGGCTCGATTTTGCTGGGTTCAGTTTGTCTCTATCTGGCTCATTTCAGCTCCACTAGGCTCCATTCATCCCGAAGCTGGTCGACTCGACTCGATTCGGCTCATTTTGGTCATATGTGGTCCTATTCAGCGTTATTCGGCTCTATTCAACTCTTTTCTACTCTCTGCATCTCTGTTCGAATCCATTTGACTCCATTCCACACCATTCTATTCCATTCTACACTACTGTATTCTACAAAACCCTCCCCCACCCTAGCCTATCCTAATCTAGTCTGCTCTTTTCTAGTCTCCTTTTCTATTTTCTCGATTCCATCCTATGCTACTCTACCATACCCTGCACTAAGCTAACCTACCCTGACCTATGCTGTTCTATTCTATTTCCTTCTATTTTCTCTGTTCCACCGTATGCTTCCCTACCCTATGCTACCCCACCGTACCATACTCTACTACTTAGGGTTACTTAATAAGGGTCCTAATTAAGGGGAGTAGTTCGGGCAAGGGTACTCCTTAAGGCAAGTGTACTAGTTCAGGCTACTAGTTAAGGCCAGGCTACTAGTTAAGGCATGGGTACTTGTTGAGGGTACTGGTTAAGGCAAGGGTACCCGTTCAGGCTACTTGTTAAGGACATACTACTAGTGAAGGCAAGGGTACTAGTGAAGACTACTGGTTAAGGCAAGGGTACTTGTTAGGACTACTAGTTAAGGCAAGGGTACTAGATTAGGCTAAGAGTTCAGGCAAGGGTACTCGTTCAGATTACTGACTTAGGGTACTATTCAAGACTAGTTGTCTAGGCTACTGCTCTATGCCACTAGTCTAGCTGACTAGTCCAGCTTACTAGTCTAGGCTTCTACTCTAGCCTTCTCTTGTCTACTCTAATGTAGTCTACTTGCATCTACCCTAGTCTTCCTATCATAAACTACCCTACCCTAACCTATTCTAATCGATTCCATTTGATTCGATTCAAAGCATTTCGATGCGACCGGACACCATCACGCTTGAGTCGGCTCGATTCCGCAACATCAGCTCGATTCAGCTCGATTTGGCTCGAATCGCTTCAATTCAGCTCGTTTCCACTCGTTTCAGCCTTATTCGGCCCTATTTGGCTCGATTCGACTCTTTTCTACTCTATTTGTCTCTGTTCGACTCCATTTGACTCCACTCTTCTCCATTCTACGCTATTCTACTCTGTTCTGTTCTACTCTACCCTACGATGCTCTAATCTATTCGATTGGATGCGATTCGAAGCAATTCGGTGTGATTCATCTCGTTTTGTTTCCATTTGACTCGATTCGGCCAGAATTGGCTCTATTCAGCTATATCCTGCACTCTTTGACTCTATTTGACTCAATTCTACTCTGCTCTACTCTTGTCTGCTTTACTCTCTCTACTCTACCCTACTGTACTATATTCTATTCTGTACTATTCTGTTCTATTCTACCCACCCGCCCCTCCCCTACCCTTCCCTAATCTATTTGATTAGATTCGATGTGACGTATTTCCACGCGATTTGACGCGATTAGGCTTGAATCAGCTCGATTCAGTTCGAATCGGCTCTATTCGGCTCGACTTGGCTCCATTTCACTCCATTCGGCTCGATTAGGCTCGAATTCCATCGATTCTGCCGGATTCTGCTCAATTAGGCCTTATTTGGGCCTATTCGGCCCTATTCTGCTCTATTAGACTCTTTTGTACTCTATTCGTATCTATCCGTCTCTATTGGACTCCGTTCAACTCCATTCCTCACTATTTTCCTCTCTTCTATTCTACCCTTCCCTACCCTAATCTCTTCTAATCGATTCGATTTGATTTGACGCGATTCGAAACAACCGGACGTGATTCGTCTCGTTTTGTCTCCACTCGGCTCAATTCGGCTATGTTCTCTCTCTTTGACTCTATTCTATTCTGTTGTATTCTTTCTGTTCTGCTCTATTCTCTCCTATTCTGTTGTACTCTATTCCATTCTACCCTACCCGACCCAACGGCACCCCACCCGAACCTACCCTAATTTAATCTATTGGATTCAATTCGATTCCGTGCAAAGCGATTTGATAGGACTTGACTGGATTCGGCAAGATCTGAAGGGATTTGATGAGATTCCATGCGACTCGACGTGATTCAGTAGGATTCTCTGAGGTTTGACGCAATTCGAAGTTATTCGACGTGATTCGATGGGATTCGACACGATATGAAGCGATTTGACCTTGTTTGATTCAAAACGATGTGACTCGACTCGATTCGACCTGATTCGATTCGACTCTGTTCGGTGACAGTCAGTGCGATTCTGCTTGATTCCGCTCGATTAGGTGTGATTCGGCAGTATAAAGCTCTTTTCGGCTGTATTCAGCTCCATTCGTCTCTATTCAGCTTATTCGGCTCTATTCGACTGTATTCGACTCTACTCTTTTCCACTCTATTCTACTCGATTCTATTCCTTCTATTCTGTTCTAATCTCTTCTATTCCACTCTACTCTGTTCTATTCTACCCTCCCCTTCCCTCCCCTCCCCTTCTCTAATCTATACGTCTTGATTGGATTTGACGCGTTGAACGCGATTCGAGGCGATGAAGCTTGAATCAGCTCGATTCGGCTCGATTTGGCTCTATTCGGCTCAGTTAGGCTCCATTCAGCTTGTTTTGGCTTGAATCGCTTCGAATCTGCTCGATTTGGCCTTCTTCGGCCCTATTCTGCTCTATTCGACTCTTTTCTACTCTATTCGTTTCTATTTGACTCCATTCTACTCCATTCTATTCATTCCACACTATTCTACACTATTCTACTCTATTCTGCTCTACCCTACCCAACACCACTCTAATTTACTCTACTTGCTTCTACACGATTCCTCTCATTTTGTCTGCATTTGGCTCTAGTCAGCTCTATTCTACTCTTCTCTACTCTATTGTATTGTTTCTACTCTGTTCTGTACTATTCTACTCTATTCTACCCTACCCTATGCTACCCAACTCTAAGGTATTGTAATCCACTTGATTGGATTTGATTCAACCCATTTCGACGCGATTCGGCTCGATTTGGCTCTGTTCAAATCTATTCTACTCTACTCTATTCCCCTCTATTCTACTCTAGCCTACTCTTTTCTGTATTCGTTCTGTGTTGTTCTGTTCTATTTTGTTGTGTTCTGTTCTGTTTTATTCTATTCTACTCTATTCTACCCTACTCTAGCCTACCCGAACCTCCCCTACTCTAGTCTATTCAATTGAATTCGAGAAATTTTGACGCGACTAGGGGCCGAATCGGTGTGATTCATGTCCATTCGGCTCCATTTGTCTCGAATAGTGTCGATTCAGCTCGATTAGGCTCGATTTGGCTCCATTAGGCTCGATTCACTGGATTCGGCTCGATTTCGCTCAATTCAGCTCGATTTGGCCCTCTTTGGCCCTCTTCGGCTCTCTTCAGCTCTTTTCTACTCTACTCGATTCCGTTGCACACCATTCTACTCCATTCTACGCTGTTCTACTATACCCTACTGTAATTGATTCGATGGGATTCGACGCCATTCGACGTGATTTGTCTCGTTTCGTCTCCATTCAGCTTGATTCGACTCTGTTCTACTCTACTCTATTCTACTCTACACTATTCTGCTCTGCTCTACCCTTTTCTACTCTATTCTATTGTATCCTTTCCATTCTCTTCTACTGTGTTCAAGTCTACTCTATTCCATCCTACCCTCATCTAATCTATTCTACTGGATTCGATTCCACGCATCTCGATGCGATTCGGCTCAAATCGGCTCCTTTCCACTCCATTCATCCCCAATCGGCTCAAATCAGTTCGATTCAGCTCTAATCGGCTCCATTCGGCTCCAGGCAGCTCCAATAGGCTCTATTCAGCCCTATTCGGCTCTATTAGACTCTACTCAACTCTATTATCTCTTTTCGACTCCACTCGACTCCATGCTACACCATTCTACTCCATCCTAAACTATTCTCTACTGTATTGTATTGTACTCTACCCTACTCTAGTCTATTCTAATGGATTGGATTGGATTGGATTGGATTGGATTGGATTGGAATTGATCAGATTCAATGCAATTCGACGGGATTCAACGCGATACGGCACGATTCCACGGGATTCGGCGTGATTCGTCTTGGTTTCTATCCATTTAGCTCTTTTGGGCTCTATTTGGCTCTATTCGGCAATGTTCGACTCTGCTCTACTCTACTCTTCTATACTCTGCTCGTCTCGACCCTATTCTTTCAGTTCTGTTCTCTTCTCTTCTGTTCTACTGCACTCTATTCTACCCTACCCTACCCTAACTTAGCCTACTGTAATCTGTTCTATGCTATTCGACACACTTGAATGGGATTCGACCTGATTCGGGTCATATCGGCTCGATTCATCTCCTTTCTGCTCCATTAAACTCGATTCGGTTCTATTCGGCTCTTTTCCACTCTATTCGGCTCTTTTTGGCAGTATTCGACTCTATTTGACTCTAGTCTACTCGATTCTTTCTGTTCTGTTCTATTCTACTCTATTCTTCTCTACCCTACCGTAGCCTTACCTTCCCCACACTAATCTATTTGATTCGATTCGACACATTTCAAACGACTCGACATGATTCATCTCGATTCACCTTGAATTTGGTCAATTCGGCTGTATTCAGCTCTGTTTGGCTCTTTTCGGCTCTCTTCAACTCAATTTGACTCTATTCTACTGGACCCGACTCTACTTAATTCTATTCTCTTCTTTCTATTGTGTGCTGTTGTGTTGTAGTCTAGCCTCTCCTGCCGTACCCTCCTCTACTCTAATCTATTCGATTCAACGCATTTCGATGCGATTCCATGTGATTAGGCTTGAATCGGCTCGATTTAGCTCTATTTGGCTTGAATTGGGTCAATTCGTCTCGATTCTGCTCAATTCAGCATAATTAGGCTCGAGTGAACCTTATTCAGCCCTGTTCAGCTCTACTCAACCCTTTCTACTTTATTTGTCTCTATTTGGCTCCATTCAACTCCCTTCCACACCATTCTACTCTTTTCTACTCTATTCTATTCTGTTCTACCCTACCCTACTCTAACCTATTCTAATCGATTCGATTCATCACGATTTGTCTCCTTTCCTCTCCATTCGAATCGATTCGGCTTGAATTGGATCTATTCATCTGTATTCTGCACTACCCGACTCTGACTATTCCACTCTACTCAACTCTACTCCATTCTACTCTTGGTATTCTCTTCTGTTCTACTCTATTCTATTCTTCTGTGCCCTTCCCTACTGAATCCCAGTCTAACCTACACTACTCTAATCTATTCAATTTAATTCGATTCCATTCAGTTTGACACCATTCGACCCGATTTGAGACAATTCGACGGGATTCGGTGAGATTCCGCGAGATTTGATGCGTTTTGGTGGGATTTGATGGAGTTCGACGAGATCCGATGCAATAGGATCTCGTGTGTTTTGGCTCGATTTTGCTGGGTTCAGTTTGTCTCTATCTGGCTCATTTCAGCTCCACTAGGCTCCATTCATCCCGAAGCTGGTCGACTCGACTCGATTCGGCTCATTTTGGTCATATGTGGTCCTATTCAGCGTTATTCGGCTCTATTCAACTCTTTTCTACTCTCTGCATCTCTGTTCGAATCCATTTGACTCCATTCCACACCATTCTATTCCATTCTACACTACTGTATTCTACAAAACCCTCCCCCACCCTAGCCTATCCTAATCTAGTCTGCTCTTTTCTAGTCTCCTTTTCTATTTTCTCGATTCCATCCTATGCTACTCTACCATACCCTGCACTAAGCTAACCTACCCTGACCTATGCTGTTCTATTCTATTTCCTTCTATTTTCTCTGTTCCACCGTATGCTTCCCTACCCTATGCTACCCCACCGTACCATACTCTACTACTTAGGGTTACTTAATAAGGGTCCTAATTAAGGGGAGTAGTTCGGGCAAGGGTACTCCTTAAGGCAAGTGTACTAGTTCAGGCTACTAGTTAAGGCCAGGCTACTAGTTAAGGCATGGGTACTTGTTGAGGGTACTGGTTAAGGCAAGGGTACCAGTTCAGGCTACTTGTTAAGGACATACTACTAGTGAAGGCAAGGGTACTAGTGAAGACTACTGGTTAAGGCAAGGGTACTTGTTAGGACTACTAGTTAAGGCAAGGGTACTAGATTAGGCTAAGAGTTCAGGCAAGGGTACTCGTTCAGATTACTGACTTAGGGTACTATTCAAGACTAGTTGTCTAGGCTACTGCTCTATGCCACTAGTCTAGCTGACTAGTCCAGCTTACTAGTCTAGGCTTCTACTCTAGCCTTCTCTTGTCTACTCTAATGTAGTCTACTTGCATCTACCCTAGTCTTCCTATCATAAACTACCCTACCCTAACCTATTCTAATCGATTCCATTTGATTCGATTCAAAGCATTTCGATGCGACCGGACACCATCACGCTTGAGTCGGCTCGATTCCGCAACATCAGCTCGATTCAGCTCGATTTGGCTCGAATCGCTTCAATTCAGCTCGTTTCCACTCGTTTCAGCCTTATTCGGCCCTATTTGGCTCGATTCGACTCTTTTCTACTCTATTTGTCTCTGTTCGACTCCATTTGACTCCACTCTTCTCCATTCTACGCTATTCTACTCTGTTCTGTTCTACTCTACCCTACGATGCTCTAATCTATTCGATTGGATGCGATTCGAAGCAATTCGGTGTGATTCATCTCGTTTTGTTTCCATTTGACTCGATTCGGCCAGAATTGGCTCTATTCAGCTATATCCTGCACTCTTTGACTCTATTTGACTCAATTCTACTCTGCTCTACTCTTGTCTGCTTTACTCTCTCTACTCTACCCTACTGTACTATATTCTATTCTGTACTATTGTGTTCTATTCTACCCACCCGCCCCTCCCCTACCCTTCCCTAATCTATTTGATTAGATTCGATGTGACGTATTTCCACGCGATTTGACGCGATTAGGCTTGAATCAGCTCGATTCAGTTCGAATCGGCTCTATTCGGCTCGACTTGGCTCCATTTCACTCCATTCGGCTCGATTAGGCTCGAATTCCATCGATTCTGCTGGATTCTGCTCAATTAGGCCTTATTTGGGCCTATTCGGCCCTATTCTGCTCTATTCTGCTCTATTAGACTCTTTTGTACTCTATTCATATCTATCCGTCTCTATTGGACTCCGTTCAACTCCATTCCTCACTATTTTCCTCTCTTCTATTCTACCCTTCCCTACCCTAATCTCTTCTAATCGATTCGATTTGATTTGACGCGATTCGAAACAACCGGACGTGATTCGTCTCGTTTTGTCTCCACTCGGCTCAATTCGGCTATGTTCTCTCTCTTTGACTCTATTCTATTCTGTTGTATTCTTTCTGTTCTGCTCTATTCTCTCCTATTCTGTTGTACTCTATTCTATTCTACCCTACCCGACCCAACGGCACCCCACCCGAACCTACCCTAATTTAATCTATTGGATTCAATTCGATTCCGTGCAAAGCGATTTGATAGGACTTGACTGGATTCGGCAAGATCTGAAGGGATTTGATGAGATTCCATGCGACTCGACGTGATTCAGTAGGATTCTCTGAGGTTTGACGCAATTCGAAGTTATTCGACGTGATTCGATGGGATTCGACACGATATGAAGCGATTTGACCTTGTTTGATTCAAAACGATGTGACTCGACTCGATTCGACCTGATTCGATTCGACGCTGTTCGGTGACAGTCAGTGCGATTCTGCTTGATTCCGCTCGATTAGGTGTGATTCGGCAGTATAAAGCTCTTTTCGGCTGTATTCAGCTCCATTCGTCTCTATTCAGCTTATTCGGCTCTATTCGACTGTATTCGACTCTACTCTTTTCCACTCTATTCTACTCGATTCTATTCCTTCTATTCTGTTCTAATCTCTTCTATTCCACTCTACTCTGTTCTATTCTACCCTCCCCTTCCCTCCCCTCCCCTTCTCTAATCTATACGTCTTGATTGGATTTGACGCGTTGAACGCGATTCGAGGCGATGAAGCTTGAATCGGCTCGATTCGGCTCGATTTGGCTCTATTCGGCTCAGTTAGGCTCCATTCAGCTTGTTTTGGCTTGAATCGCTTCGAATCTGCTCGATTTGGCCTTCTTCGGCCCTATTCTGCTCTATTCGACTCTTTTCTACTCTATTCGTTTCTATTTGACTCCATTCTACTCCATTCTATTCATTCCACACTATTCTACACTATTCTACTCTATTCTGCTCTACCCTACCCAACACCACTCTAATTTACTCTACTTGCTTCTACACGATTCCTCTCATTTTGTCTGCATTTGGCTCTATTCAGCTCTATTCTACTCTTCTCTACTCTATTGTATTGTTTCTACTCTGTTCTGTACTATTCTACTCTATTCTACCCTACCCTATGCTACCCAACTCTGAGGTATTGTAATCCACTTGATTGGATTTGATTCAACCCATTTCGACGCGATTCGGCTCGATTTGGCTCTGTTCAAATCTATTCTACTCTACTCTATTCCCCTCTATTCTACTCTAGCCTACTCTTTTCTGTATTCGTTCTGTGTTGTTCTGTTCTATTTTGTTGTGTTCTGTTCTGTTTTATTCTATTCTACTCTATTCTACCCTACTCTAGCCTACCCGAACCTCCCCTACTCTAGTCTATTCAATTGAATTCGAGAAATTTTGACGCGACTAGGGGCCGAATCGGTGTGATTCATGTCCATTCGGCTCCATTTGTCTCGAATAGTGTCGATTCAGCTCGATTAGGCTCGATTTGGCTCCATTAGGCTCGATTCACTGGATTCGGCTCGATTTCGCTCAATTCAGCTCGATTTGGCCCTCTTTGGCCCTCTTCGGCTCTCTTCAGCTCTTTTCTACTCTACTCGATTCCGTTGCACACCATTCTACTCCATTCTACGCTGTTCTACTATACCCTACTGTAATTGATTCGATGGGATTCGACGCCATTCGACGTGATTTGTCTCGTTTCGTCTCCATTCAGCTTGATTCGACTCTGTTCTACTCTACTCTATTCTACTCTACACTATTCTGCTCTGCTCTACCCTTTTCTACTCTATTCTATTGTATCCTTTCCATTCTCTTCTACTGTGTTCAAGTCTACTCTATTCCATCCTACCCTCATCTAATCTATTCTACTGGATTCGATTCCACGCATCTCGATGCGATTCGGCTCAAATCGGCTCCTTTCCACTCCATTCATCCCCAATCGGCTCAAATCGGTTCGATTCAGCTCTAATCGGCTCCATTCGGCTCCAGTCAGCTCCAATAGGCTCTATTCAGCTCTATTCGGCTCTATTAGACTCTACTCAACTCTATTATCTCTTTTCGACTCCACTCGACTCCATGCTACACCATTCTACTCCATCCTAAACTATTCTCTACTGTATTGTATTGTACTCTACCCTACTCTAGTCTATTCTAATGGATTGGATTGGATTGGATTGGATTGGAATTGATCAGATTCAATGCAATTCGACGGGATTCGACGCGATACGGCACGATTCCACGGGATTCGGCGTGATTCGTCTTGGTTTCTATCCATTTAGCTCTTTTGGGCTCTATTTGGCTCTATTCGGCAATGTTCGACTCTGCTCTACTCTACTCTTCTATACTCTGCTCGTCTCGACCCTATTCTTTCAGTTCTGTTCTCTTCTCTTCTGTTCTACTGCACTCTATTCTACCCTACCCTACCCTAACTTAGCCTACTGTAATCTGTTCTATGCTATTCGACACACTTGAATGGGATTCGACCTGATTCGGGTCATATCGGCTCGATTCATCTCCTTTCTGCTCCATTAAACTCGATTCGGTTCTATTCGGCTCTTTTCCACTCTATTCGGCTCTTTTTGGCAGTATTCGACTCTATTTGACTCTAGTCTACTCGATTCTTTCTGTTCTGTTCTATTCTACTCTATTCTTCTCTACCCTACCGTAGCCTTACCTTCCCCACACTAATCTATTTGATTCGATTCGACACATTTCAAACGACTCGACATGATTCATCTCGATTCACCTTGAATTTGGTCAATTCGGCTGTATTCAGCTCTGTTTGGCTCTTTTCGGCTCTCTTCAACTCAATTTGACTCTATTCTACTGGACCCGACTCTACTTAATTCTATTCTCTTCTTTCTATTGTGTGCTGTTGTGTTGTAGTCTAGCCTCTCCTGCCGTACCCTCCTCTACTCTAATCTATTCGATTCAACGCATTTCGATGCGATTCCATGTGATTAGGCTTGAATCGGCTCGATTTAGCTCTATTTGGCTTGAATTGGGTCAATTCGTCTCGATTCTGCTCAATTCAGCATAATTAGGCTCGAGTGAACCTTATTCAGCCCTGTTCAGCTCTACTCAACCCTTTCTACTTTATTTGTCTCTATTTGGCTCCATTCAACTCCCTTCCACACCATTCTACTCTTTTCTACTCTATTCTATTCTGTTCTACCCTACCCTACTCTAACCTATTCTAATCGATTCGATTCATCACGATTTGTCTCCTTTCCTCTCCATTCGAATCGATTCGGCTTGAATTGGATCTATTCATCTGTATTCTGCACTACCCGACTCTGACTATTCCACTCTACTCAACTCTACTCCATTCTACTCTTGGTATTCTCTTCTGTTCTACTCTATTCTATTCTTCTGTGCCCTTCCCTACTGAATCCCAGTCTAACCTACACTACTCTAATCTATTCAATTTAATTCGATTCCATTCAGTTTGACACCATTGGACCCGATTTGAGACAATTCGACGGGATTCGGTGAGATTCCGCGAGATTTGATGCGTTTTGGTGGGATTTGATGGAGTTCGACGAGATCCGATGCAATAGGATCTCGTGTGTTTTGGCTCGATTTTGCTGGGTTCAGTTTGTCTCTATCTGGCTCATTTCAGCTCCACTAGGCTCCATTCATCCCGAAGCTGGTCGACTCGACTCGATTCGGCTCATTTTGGTCATATGTGGTCCTATTCAGCGTTATTCGGCTCTATTCAACTCTTTTCTACTCTCTGCATCTCTGTTCGAATCCATTTGACTCCATTCCACACCATTCTATTCCATTCTACACTACTGTATTCTACAAAACCCTCCCCCACCCTAGCCTATCCTAATCTAGTCTGCTCTTTTCTAGTCTCCTTTTCTATTTTCTCGATTCCATCCTATGCTACTCTACCATACCCTGCACTAAGCTAACCTACCCTGACCTATGCTGTTCTATTCTATTTCCTTCTATTTTCTCTGTTCCACCGTATGCTTCCCTACCCTATGCTACCCCACCGTACCATACTCTACTACTTAGGGTTACTTAATAAGGGTCCTAATTAAGGGGAGTAGTTCGGGCAAGGGTACTCCTTAAGGCAAGTGTACTAGTTCAGGCTACTAGTTAAGGCCAGGCTACTAGTTAAGGCATGGGTACTTGTTGAGGGTACTGGTTAAGGCAAGGGTACCAGTTCAGGCTACTTGTTAAGGACATACTACTAGTGAAGGCAAGGGTACTAGTGAAGACTACTGGTTAAGGCAAGGGTACTTGTTAGGACTACTAGTTAAGGCAAGGGTACTAGATTAGGCTAAGAGTTCAGGCAAGGGTACTCGTTCAGATTACTGACTTAGGGTACTATTCAAGACTAGTTGTCTAGGCTACTGCTCTATGCCACTAGTCTAGCTGACTAGTCCAGCTTACTAGTCTAGGCTTCTACTCTAGCCTTCTCTTGTCTACTCTAATGTAGTCTACTTGCATCTACCCTAGTCTTCCTATCATAAACTACCCTACCCTAACCTATTCTAATCGATTCCATTTGATTCGATTCAAAGCATTTCGATGCGACCGGACACCATCACGCTTGAGTCGGCTCGATTCCGCAACATCAGCTCGATTCAGCTCGATTTGGCTCGAATCGCTTCAATTCAGCTCGTTTCCACTCGTTTCAGCCTTATTCGGCCCTATTTGGCTCGATTCGACTCTTTTCTACTCTATTTGTCTCTGTTCGACTCCATTTGACTCCACTCTTCTCCATTCTACGCTATTCTACTCTGTTCTGTTCTACTCTACCCTACGATGCTCTAATCTATTCGATTGGATGCGATTCGAAGCAATTCGGTGTGATTCATCTCGTTTTGTTTCCATTTGACTCGATTCGGCCAGAATTGGCTCTATTCAGCTATATCCTGCACTCTTTGACTCTATTTGACTCAATTCTACTCTGCTCTACTCTTGTCTGCTTTACTCTCTCTACTCTACCCTACTGTACTATATTCTATTCTGTACTATTCTGTTCTATTCTACCCACCCGCCCCTCCCCTACCCTTCCCTAATCTATTTGATTAGATTCGATGTGACGTATTTCCACGCGATTTGACGCGATTAGGCTTGAATCAGCTCGATTCAGTTCGAATCGGCTCTATTCGGCTCGACTTGGCTCCATTTCACTCCATTCGGCTCGATTAGGCTCGAATTCCATCGATTCTGCCGGATTCTGCTCAATTAGGCCTTATTTGGGCCTATTCGGCCCTATTCTGCTCTATTAGACTCTTTTGTACTCTATTCGTATCTATCCGTCTCTATTGGACTCCGTTCAACTCCATTCCTCACTATTTTCCTCTCTTCTATTCTACCCTTCCCTACCCTAATCTCTTCTAATCGATTCGATTTGATTTGACGCGATTCGAAACAACCGGACGTGATTCGTCTCGTTTTGTCTCCACTCGGCTCAATTCGGCTATGTTCTCTCTCTTTGACTCTATTCTATTCTGTTGTATTCTTTCTGTTCTGCTCTATTCTCTCCTATTCTGTTGTACTCTATTCCATTCTACCCTACCCGACCCAACGGCACCCCACCCGAACCTACCCTAATTTAATCTATTGGATTCAATTCGATTCCGTGCAAAGCGATTTGATAGGACTTGACTGGATTCGGCAAGATCTGAAGGGATTTGATGAGATTCCATGCGACTCGACGTGATTCAGTAGGATTCTCTGAGGTTTGACGCAATTCGAAGTTATTCGACGTGATTCGATGGGATTCGACACGATATGAAGCGATTTGACCTTGTTTGATTCAAAACGATGTGACTCGACTCGATTCGACCTGATTCGATTCGACTCTGTTCGGTGACAGTCAGTGCGATTCTGCTTGATTCCGCTCGATTAGGTGTGATTCGGCAGTATAAAGCTCTTTTTGGCTGTATTCAGCTCCATTCGTCTCTATTCAGCTTATTCGGCTCTATTCGACTGTATTCGACTCTACTCTTTTCCACTCTATTCTACTCGATTCTATTCCTTCTATTCTGTTCTAATCTCTTCTATTCCACTCTACTCTGTTCTATTCTACCCTCCCCTTCCCTCCCCTCCCCTTCTCTAATCTATACGTCTTGATTGGATTTGACGCGTTGAACGCGATTCGATGCGATGAAGCTTGAATCAGCTCGATTCGGCTCGATTTGGCTCTATTCGGCTCAGTTAGGCTCCATTCAGCTTGTTTTGGCTTGAATCGCTTCGAATCTGCTCGATTTGGCCTTCTTCGGCCCTATTCTGCTCTATTCGACTCTTTTCTACTCTATTCGTTTCTATTTGACTCCATTCTACTCCATTCTATTCATTCCACACTATTCTACACTATTCTACTCTATTCTGCTCTACCCTACCCAACACCACTCTAATTTACTCTACTTGCTTCTACACGATTCCTCTCATTTTGTCTGCATTTGGCTCTAGTCAGCTCTATTCTACTCTTCTCTACTCTATTGTATTGTTTCTACTCTGTTCTGTACTATTCTACTCTATTCTACCCTACCCTATGCTACCCAACTCTAAGGTATTGTAATCCACTTGATTGGATTTGATTCAACCCATTTCGACGCGATTCGGCTCAATTTGGCTCTGTTCAAATCTATTCTACTCTACTCTATTCCCCTCTATTCTACTCTAGCCTACTCTTTTCTGTATTCGTTCTGTGTTGTTCTGTTCTATTTTGTTGTGTTCTGTTCTGTTTTATTCTATTCTACTCTATTCTACCCTACTCTAGCCTACCCGAACCTCCCCTACTCTAGTCTATTCAATTGAATTCGAGAAATTTTGACGCGACTAGGGGCCGAATCGGTGTGATTCATGTCCATTCGGCTCCATTTGTCTCGAATAGTGTCGATTCAGCTCGATTAGGCTCGATTTGGCTCCATTAGGCTCGATTCACTGGATTCGGCTCGATTTCGCTCAATTCAGCTCGATTTGGCCCTCTTTGGCCCTCTTCGGCTCTCTTCAGCTCTTTTCTACTCTACTCGATTCCGTTGCACACCATTCTACTCCATTCTACGCTGTTCTACTATACCCTACTGTAATTGATTCGATGGGATTCGACGCCATTCGACGTGATTTGTCTCGTTTCGTCTCCATTCAGCTTGATTCGACTCTGTTCTACTCTACTCTATTCTACTCTACACTATTCTGCTCTGCTCTACCCTTTTCTACTCTATTCTATTGTATCCTTTCCATTCTCTTCTACTGTGTTCAAGTCTACTCTATTCCATCCTACCCTCATCTAATCTATTCTACTGGATTCGATTCCATGCATCTCGATGCGATTCGGCTCAAATCAGCTCCTTTCCACTCCATTCATCCCCAATCGGCTCAAATCGGTTCGATTCAGCTCTAATCGGCTCCATTCGGCTCCAGGCAGCTCCAATAGGCTCTATTCAGCTCTATTCGGCTCTATTAGACTCTACTCAACTCTATTATCTCTTTTCGACTCCACTCGACTCCATGCTACACCATTCTACTCCATCCTAAACTATTCTCTACTGTATTGTATTGTACTCTACCCTACTCTAGTCTATTCTAATGGATTGGATTGGATTGGATTGGATTGGACTGGATTGGAATTGATCAGATTCAATGCAATTCGACGGGATTCAACGCGATACGGCACGATTCCACGGGATTCGGCGTGATTCGTCTTGGTTTCTATCCATTTAGCTCTTTTGGGCTCTATTTGGCTCTATTCGGCAATGTTCGACTCTGCTCTACTCTACTCTTCTATACTCTGCTCGTCTCGACCCTATTCTTTCAGTTCTGTTCTCTTCTCTTCTGTTCTACTGCACTCTATTCTACCCTACCCTACCCTAACTTAGCCTACTGTAATCTGTTCTATGCTATTCGACACACTTGAATGGGATTCGACCTGATTCGGGTCATATCGGCTCGATTCATCTCCTTTCTGCTCCATTAAACTCGATTCGGTTCTATTCGGCTCTTTTCCACTCTATTCGGCTCTTTTTGGCAGTATTCGACTCTATTTGACTCTAGTCTACTCGATTCTTTCTGTTCTGTTCTATTCTACTCTATTCTTCTCTACCCTACCGTAGCCTTACCTTCCCCACACTAATCTATTTGATTCGATTCGACACATTTCAAACGACTCGACATGATTCATCTCGATTCACCTTGAATTTGTTCAATTCGGCTGTATTCAGCTCTGTTTGGCTCTTTTCGGCTCTCTTCAACTCAATTTGACTCTATCCTACTGGACCGACTCTACTTAATTCTATTCTCTTCTTTCTATTGTGTTCTGTTGTGTTGTAGTCTAGCCTCTCCTGCCGTACCCTCCTCTACTCTAATCTATTCGATTCAACGCATTTCGACGCGATTCCATGTGATTAGGCTTGAATCGGCTCGATTTAGCTCTATTTGGCTTGAATTGGGTCAATTCGTCTCGATTCTGCTCAATTCAGCATAATTAGGCTCGAGTGAACCTTATTCAGCCCTGTTCAGCTCTACTCAACCCTTTCTACTTTATTTGTCTCTATTTGGCTCCATTCAACTCCCTTCCACACCATTCTACTCTTTTCTACTCTATTCTATTCTGTTCTACCCTACCCTACTCTAACCTATTCTAATCGATTCGATTCATCACGATTTGTCTCCTTTCCTCTCCATTCGAATCGATTCGGCTTGAATTGGATCTATTCATCTATATTCTGCACTACCCGACTCTGACTATTCCACTCTACTCAACTCTACTCCATTCTACTCTTGGTATTCTCTTCTGTTCTACTCTATTCTATTCTTCTGTGCCCTTCCCTACTGAATCCCAGTCTAACCTACACTACTCTAATCTATTCAATTTAATTCGATTCCATTCAGTTTGACACCATTGGACCCGATTTGAGACAATTCGACGGGATTCGGTGAGATTCCGCGAGATTTGATGCGTTTTGGTGGGATTTGATGGAGTTCGACGAGATCCGATGCAATAGGATCTCATGTGTTTTGGCTCGATTTTGCTGGGTTCAGTTTGTCTCTATTTGGCTCATTTCAGCTCCACTAGGCTCCATTCATCCCGAAGCTGGTCGACTCGACTCGATTCGGCTCATTTTGGTCATATGTGGTCCTATTCAGCGTTATTCGGCTCTATTCAACTCTTTTCTACTCTCTGCATCTCTGTTCGAATCCATTTGACTCCATTCCACACCATTCTATTCCATTCTACACTACTGTATTCTACAAAACCCTCCCCCACCCTAGCCTATCCTAATCTAGTCTGCTCTTTTCTAGTCTCCTTTTCTATTTTCTCGATTCCATCCTATGCTACTCTACCATACCCTGCACTAAGCTAACCTACCCTGACCTATGCTGTTCTATTCTATTTCCTTCTATTTTCTCTGTTCCACCGTATGCTTCCCTACCCTATGCTACCCCACCGTACCATACTCTACTACTTAGGGTTACTTAATAAGGGTCCTAATTAAGGGGAGTAGTTCGGGCAAGGGTACTCCTTAAGGCAAGTGTACTAGTTCAGGCTACGAGTTAAGGCCAGGCTACTAGTTAAGGCCAGGCTACTAGTTAAGGCATGGGTACTTGTTGAGGGTACTGGTTAAGGCAAGGGTACCAGTTCAGGCTACTTGTTAAGGACATACTACTAGTGAAGGCAAGGGTACTAGTGAAGACTACTGGTTAAGGCAAGGGTACTTGTTAGGACTACTAGTTAAGGCAAGGGTACTAGATTAGGCTAAGAGTTCAGGCAAGGGTACTCGTTCAGATTACTGACTTAGGGTACTATTCAAGACTAGTTGTCTAGGCTACTGCTCTATGCCACTAGTCTAGCTGACTAGTCCAGCTTACTAGTCTAGGCTTCTACTCTAGCCTTCTCTTGTCTACTCTAATGTAGTCTACTTGCATCTACCCTAGTCTTCCTATCATAAACTACCCTACCCTAACCTATTCTAATCGATTCCATTTGATTCGATTCAAAGCATTTCGATGCGACCGGACACCATCACGCTTGAGTCGGCTCGATTCCGCAACATCAGCTCGATTCAGCTCGATTTGGCTCGAATCGCTTCAATTCAGCTCGTTTCCACTCGTTTCAGCCTTATTCGGCCCTATTTGGCTCGATTCGACTCTTTTCTACTCTATTTGTCTCTGTTCGACTCCATTTGACTCCACTCTTCTCCATTCTACGCTATTCTACTCTGTTCTGTTCTACTCTACCCTACGATGCTCTAATCTATTCGATTGGATGCGATTCGAAGCAATTCGGTGTGATTCATCTCGTTTTGTTTCCATTTGACTCGATTCGGCCAGAATTGGCTCTATTCAGCTATATCCTGCACTTTTTGACTCTATTTGACTCAATTCTACTCTGCTCTACTCTTGTCTGCTTTACTCTCTCTACTCTACCCTACTGTACTATATTCTATTCTGTACTATTCTGTTCTATTCTACCCACCCGCCCCTCCCCTACCCTTCCCTAATCTATTTGATTAGATTCGATGTGACGTATTTCCACGCGATTTGACGCGATTAGGCTTGAATCAGCTCGATTCAGTTCGAATCGGCTCTATTCGGCTCGACTTGGCTCCATTTCACTCCATTCGGCTCGATTAGGCTCGAATTCCATCGATTCTGCTGGATTCTGCTCAATTAGGCCTTATTTGGGCCTATTTGGCCCTATTCTGCTCTATTAGACTCTTTTGTACTCTATTCATATCTATCCGTCTCTATTGGACTCCGTTCAACTCCATTCCTCACTATTTTCCTCTCTTCTATTCTACCCTTCCCTACCCTAATCTCTTCTAATCGATTCGATTTGATTTGACGCGATTCGAAGCAACCGGACGTGATTCGTCTCGTTTTGTCTCCACTCGGCTCAATTCGGCTATGTTCTCTCTCTTTGACTCTATTCTATTCTGTTGTATTCTTTCTGTTCTGCTCTATTCTCCCCTATTCTGTTGTACTCTATTCTATTCTACCCTACCCGACCCAACGGCACCCCACCCGAACCTACCCTACTTTAATCTATTGGATTCAATTTGATTCCGTGCAAAGCGATTTGATAGGACTTGACTGGATTCGGCAAGATCTGAAGGGATTTGATGAGATTCCATGCGACTGGACGTGATTCAGTAGGATTCTCTGAGGTTTGACACAATTCGAAGTTATTCGACGTGATTCGATGGGATTCGACACGATATGAAGCGATTTGATTCAAAACGATGTGACTCGACTCGATTCGACCTGATTCGATTCGACGCTGTTCGGTGACAGTCAGTGCGATTCTGCTTGATTCCGCTCGATTAGGTGTGATTCGGCAGTATAAAGCTCTTTTCGGCTGTATTCAGCTCCATTCGTCTCTATTCAGCTTATTCGGCTCTATTCGACTGTATTCGACTCTACTCTTTTCCACTCTATTCTACTCGATTCTATTCCTTCTATTCTGTTCTAATCTCTTCTATTCCACTCTACTCTGTTCTATTCTACCCTCCCCTTCCCTCCCCTCCCCTTCTCTAATCTATACGTCTTGATTGGATTTGACGCGTTGAACGCGATTCGAGGCGATGAAGCTTGAATCGGCTCGATTCGGCTCGATTTGGCTCTATTCGGCTCAGTTAGGCTCCATTCAGCTTGTTTTGGCTTGAATCGCTTCGAATCTGCTCGATTTGGCCTTCTTCGGCCCTATTCTGCTCTATTCGACTCTTTTCTACTCTATTCGTTTCTATTTGACTCCATTCTACTCCATTCTATTCATTCCACACTATTCTACACTATTCTACTCTATTCTGCTCTACCCTACCCAACACCACTCTAATTTACTCTACTTGCTTCTACACGATTCCTCTCATTTTGTCTGCATTTGGCTCTATTCAGCTCTATTCTACTCTTCTCTACTCTATTGTATTGTTTCTACTCTGTTCTGTACTATTCTACTCTATTCTACCCTACCCTATGCTACCCAACTCTAAGGTATTGTAATCCACTTGATTGGATTTGATTCAACCCATTTCGACGCGATTCGGCTCGATTTGGCTCTGTTCAAATCTATTCTACTCTACTCTATTCCCCTCTATTCTACTCTAGCCTACTCTTTTCTGTATTCGTTCTGTGTTGTTCTGTTCTATTTTGTTGTGTTCTGTTCTGTTTTATTCTATTCTACTCTATTCTACCCTACTCTAGCCTACCCGAACCTCCCCTACTCTAGTCTATTCAATTGAATTCGAGAAATTTTGACGCGACTAGGGGCCGAATCGGTGTGATTCATGTCCATTCGGCTCCATTTGTCTCGAATAGTGTCGATTCAGCTCGATTAGGCTCGATTTGGCTCCATTAGGCTCGATTCACTGGATTCGGCTCGATTTTGCTCAATTCAGCTCGATTTGGCCCTCTTTGGCCCTCTTCGGCTCTCTTCAGCTCTTTTCTACTCTACTCGATTCCGTTGCACACCATTCTACTCCATTCTACACTGTTCTACTATACCCTACTGTAATTGATTCGATGGGATTCGACGCCATTCGACGCGATTTGTCTCGTTTCGTCTCCATTCAGCTTGATTCGACTCTGTTCTACTCTACTCTATTCTACTCTACACTATTCTGCTCTGCTCTACCCTTTTCTACTCTATTCTATTGTATCCTTTCCATTCTCTTCTACTGTGTTCAAGTCTACTCTATTCCATCCTACCCTCATCTAATCTATTCTACTGGATTCGATTCCACGCATCTCGATGCGATTCGGCTCAAATCGGCTCCTTTCCACTCCATTCATCCCCAATCGGCTCAAATCAGTTCGATTCAGCTCTAATCGGCTCCATTCGGCTCCAGTCAGCTCGAATAGGCTCTATTCAGCTCTATTCGGCTCTATTAGACTCTACTCAACTCTATTATCTCTTTTCGACTCCACTCGACTCCATGCTACACCATTCTACTCCATCCTAAACTATTCTCTACTGTATTGTATTGTACTCTACCCTACTCTAGTCTATTCTAATGGATTGGATTGGATTGGATTGGAATTGATCAGATTCAATGCAATTCGACGGGATTCAACGCGATACGGCACGATTCCACGGGATTCGGCGTGATTCGTCTTGGTTTCTATCCATTTAGCTCTTTTGGGCTCTATTTGGCTCTATTCGGCAATGTTCGACTCTGCTCTACTCTACTCTTCTATACTCTGCTCGTCTCGACCCTATTCTTTCAGTTCTGTTCTCTTCTCTTCTGTTCTACTGCACTCTATTCTACCCTACCCTACCCTAACTTAGCCTACTGTAATCTGTTCTATGCTATTCGACACACTTGAATGGGATTCGACCTGATTCGGGTCATATCGGCTCGATTCATCTCCTTTCTGCTCCATTAAACTCGATTCGGTTCTATTCGGCTCTTTTCCACTCTATTCGGCTCTTTTTGGCAGTATTCGACTCTATTTGACTCTAGTCTACTCGATTCTTTCTGTTCTGTTCTATTCTACTCTATTCTTCTCTACCCTACCGTAGCCTTACCTTCCCCACACTAATCTATTTGATTCGATTCGACACATTTCAAACGACTCGACATGATTCATCTCGATTCACCTTGAATTTGGTCAATTCGGCTGTATTCAGCTCTGTTTGGCTCTTTTCGGCTCTCTTCAACTCAATTTGACTCTATTCTACTGGACCCGACTCTACTTAATTCTATTCTCTTCTTTCTATTGTGTGCTGTTGTGTTGTAGTCTAGCCTCTCCTGCCGTACCCTCCTCTACTCTAATCTATTCGATTCAACGCATTTCGACGCGATTCCATGTGATTAGGCTTGAATCGGCTCGATTTAGCTCTATTTGGCTTGAATTGGGTCAATTCGTCTCGATTCTGCTCAATTCAGCATAATTAGGCTCGAGTGAACCTTATTCAGCCCTGTTCAGCTCTACTCAACCCTTTCTACTTTATTTGTCTCTATTTGGCTCCATTCAACTCCCTTCCACACCATTCTACTCTTTTCTACTCTATTCTATTCTGTTCTACCCTACCCTACTCTAACCTATTCTAATCGATTCGATTCATCACGATTTGTCTCCTTTCCTCTCCATTCGAATCGATTCGGCTTGAATTGGATCTATTCATCTGTATTCTGCACTACCCGACTCTGACTATTCCACTCTACTCAACTCTACTCCATTCTACTCTTGGTATTCTCTTCTGTTCTACTCTATTCTATTCTTCTGTGCCCTTCCCTACTGAATCCCAGTCTAACCTACACTACTCTAATCTATTCAATTTAATTCGATTCCATTCAGTTTGACACCATTCGACCCGATTTGAGACAATTCGACGGGATTCGGTGAGATTCCGCGAGATTTGATGCGTTTTGGTGGGATTTGATGGAGTTCGACGAGATCCGATGCAATAGGATCTCATGTGTTTTGGCTCGATTTTGCTGGGTTCAGTTTGTCTCTATTTGGCTCATTTCAGCTCCACTAGGCTCCATTCATCCCGAAGCTGGTCGACTCGACTCGATTCGGCTCATTTTGGTCATATGTGGTCCTATTCAGCGTTATTCGGCTCTATTCAACTCTTTTCTACTCTCTGCATCTCTGTTCGAATCCATTTGACTCCATTCCACACCATTCTATTCCATTCTACACTACTGTATTCTACAAAACCCTCCCCCACCCTAGCCTATCCTAATCTAGTCTGCTCTTTTCTAGTCTCCTTTTCTATTTTCTCGATTCCATCCTATGCTACTCTACCATACCCTGCACTAAGCTAACCTACCCTGACCTATGCTGTTCTATTCTATTTCCTTCTATTTTCTCTGTTCCACCGTATGCTTCCCTACCCTATGCTACCCCACCGTACCATACTCTACTACTTAGGGTTACTTAATAAGGGTCCTAATTAAGGGGAGTAGTTCGGGCAAGGGTACTCCTTAAGGCAAGTGTACTAGTTCAGGCTACTAGTTAAGGCCAGGCTACTAGTTAAGGCATGGGTACTTGTTGAGGGTACTGGTTAAGGCAAGGGTACCCGTTCAGGCTACTTGTTAAGGACATACTACTAGTGAAGGCAAGGGTACTAGTGAAGACTACTGGTTAAGGCAAGGGTACTTGTTAGGACTACTAGTTAAGGCAAGGGTACTAGATTAGGCTAAGAGTTCAGGCAAGGGTACTCGTTCAGATTACTGACTTAGGGTACTATTCAAGACTAGTTGTCTAGGCTACTGCTCTATGCCACTAGTCTAGCTGACTAGTCCAGCTTACTAGTCTAGGCTTCTACTCTAGCCTTCTCTTGTCTACTCTAATGTAGTCTACTTGCATCTACCCTAGTCTTCCTATCATAAACTACCCTACCCTAACCTATTCTAATCGATTCCATTTGATTCGATTCAAAGCATTTCGATGCGACCGGACACCATCACGCTTGAGTCGGCTCGATTCCGCAACATCAGCTCGATTCAGCTCGATTTGGCTCGAATCGCTTCAATTCAGCTCGTTTCCACTCGTTTCAGCCTTATTCGGCCCTATTTGGCTCGATTCGACTCTTTTCTACTCTATTTGTCTCTGTTCGACTCCATTTGACTCCACTCTTCTCCATTCTACGCTATTCTACTCTATTCTGTTCTACTCTACCCTACGATGCTCTAATCTATTCGATTGGATGCGATTCGAAGCAATTCGGTGTGATTCATCTCGTTTTGTTTCCATTTGACTCGATTCGGCCAGAATTGGCTCTATTCAGCTATATCCTGCACTCTTTGACTCTATTTGACTCAATTCTACTCTGCTCTACTCTTGTCTGCTTTACTCTCTCTGCTCTACCCTACTGTACTATATTCTATTCTGTACTATTGTGTTCTATTCTACCCACCCGCCCCTCCCCTACCCTTCCCTAATCTATTTGATTAGATTCGATGTGACGTATTTCCACGCGATTTGACGCGATTAGGCTTGAATCAGCTCGATTCAGTTCGAATCGGCTCTATTCGGCTCGACTTGGCTCCATTTCACTCCATTCGGCTCGATTAGGCTCGAATTCCATCGATTCTGCTGGATTCTGCTCAATTAGGCCTTATTTGGGCCTATTCGGCCCTATTCTGCTCTATTCTGCTCTATTAGACTCTTTTGTACTCTATTCATATCTATCCGTCTCTATTGGACTCCGTTCAACTCCATTCCTCACTATTTTCCTCTCTTCTATTCTACCCTTCCCTACCCTAATCTCTTCTAATCGATTCGATTTGATTTGACGCGATTCGAAACAACCGGACGTGATTCGTCTCGTTTTGTCTCCACTCGGCTCAATTCGGCTATGTTCTCTCTCTTTGACTCTATTCTATTCTGTTGTATTCTTTCTGTTCTGCTCTATTCTCTCCTATTCTGTTGTACTCTATTCTATTCTACCCTACCCGACCCAACGGCACCCCACCCGAACCTACCCTAATTTAATCTATTGGATTCAATTCGATTCCGTGCAAAGCGATTTGATAGGACTTGACTGGATTCGGCAAGATCTGAAGGGATTTGATGAGATTCCATGCGACTCGACGTGATTCAGTAGGATTCTCTGAGGTTTGACGCAATTCGAAGTTATTCGACGTGATTCGATGGGATTCGACACGATATGAAGCGATTTGACCTTGTTTGATTCAAAACGATGTGACTCGACTCGATTCGACCTGATTCGATTCGACGCTGTTCGGTGACAGTCAGTGCGATTCTGCTTGATTCCGCTCGATTAGGTGTGATTCGGCAGTATAAAGCTCTTTTCGGCTGTATTCAGCTCCATTCGTCTCTATTCAGCTTATTCGGCTCTATTCGACTGTATTCGACTCTACTCTTTTCCACTCTATTCTACTCGATTCTATTCCTTCTATTCTGTTCTAATCTCTTCTATTCCACTCTACTCTGTTCTATTCTACCCTCCCCTTCCCTCCCCTCCCCTTCTCTAATCTATACGTCTTGATTGGATTTGACGCGTTGAACGCGATTCGAGGCGATGAAGCTTGAATCGGCTCGATTCGGCTCGATTTGGCTCTATTCGGCTCAGTTAGGCTCCATTCAGCTTGTTTTGGCTTGAATCGCTTCGAATCTGCTCGATTTGGCCTTCTTCGGCCCTATTCTGCTCTATTCGACTCTTTTCTACTCTATTCGTTTCTATTTGACTCCATTCTACTCCATTCTATTCATTCCACACTATTCTACACTATTCTACTCTATTCTGCTCTACCCTACCCAACACCACTCTAATTTACTCTACTTGCTTCTACACGATTCCTCTCATTTTGTCTGCATTTGGCTCTATTCAGCTCTATTCTACTCTTCTCTACTCTATTGTATTGTTTCTACTCTGTTCTGTACTATTCTACTCTATTCTACCCTACCCTATGCTACCCAACTCTGAGGTATTGTAATCCACTTGATTGGATTTGATTCAACCCATTTCGACGCGATTCGGCTCGATTTGGCTCTGTTCAAATCTATTCTACTCTACTCTATTCCCCTCTATTCTACTCTAGCCTACTCTTTTCTGTATTCGTTCTGTGTTGTTCTGTTCTATTTTGTTGTGTTCTGTTCTGTTTTATTCTATTCTACTCTATTCTACCCTACTCTAGCCTACCCGAACCTCCCCTACTCTAGTCTATTCAATTGAATTCGAGAAATTTTGACGCGACTAGGGGCCGAATCGGTGTGATTCATGTCCATTCGGCTCCATTTGTCTCGAATAGTGTCGATTCAGCTCGATTAGGCTCGATTTGGCTCCATTAGGCTCGATTCACTGGATTCGGCTCGATTTCGCTCAATTCAGCTCGATTTGGCCCTCTTTGGCCCTCTTCGGCTCTCTTCAGCTCTTTTCTACTCTACTCGATTCCGTTGCACACCATTCTACTCCATTCTACGCTGTTCTACTATACCCTACTGTAATTGATTCGATGGGATTCGACGCCATTCGACGTGATTTGTCTCGTTTCGTCTCCATTCAGCTTGATTCGACTCTGTTCTACTCTACTCTATTCTACTCTACACTATTCTGCTCTGCTCTACCCTTTTCTACTCTATTCTATTGTATCCTTTCCATTCTCTTCTACTGTGTTCAAGTCTACTCTATTCCATCCTACCCTCATCTAATCTATTCTACTGGATTCGATTCCACGCATCTCGATGCGATTCGGCTCAAATCGGCTCCTTTCCACTCCATTCATCCCCAATCGGCTCAAATCGGTTCGATTCAGCTCTAATCGGCTCCATTCGGCTCCAGTCAGCTCCAATAGGCTCTATTCAGCTCTATTCGGCTCTATTAGACTCTACTCAACTCTATTATCTCTTTTCGACTCCACTCGACTCCATGCTACACCATTCTACTCCATCCTAAACTATTCTCTACTGTATTGTATTGTACTCTACCCTACTCTAGTCTATTCTAATGGATTGGATTGGATTGGATTGGATTGGAATTGATCAGATTCAATGCAATTCGACGGGATTCGACGCGATACGGCACGATTCCACGGGATTCGGCGTGATTCGTCTTGGTTTCTATCCATTTAGCTCTTTTGGGCTCTATTTGGCTCTATTCGGCAATGTTCGACTCTGCTCTACTCTACTCTTCTATACTCTGCTCGTCTCGACCCTATTCTTTCAGTTCTGTTCTCTTCTCTTCTGTTCTACTGCACTCTATTCTACCCTACCCTACCCTAACTTAGCCTACTGTAATCTGTTCTATGCTATTCGACACACTTGAATGGGATTCGACCTGATTCGGGTCATATCGGCTCGATTCATCTCCTTTCTGCTCCATTAAACTCGATTCGGTTCTATTCGGCTCTTTTCCACTCTATTCGGCTCTTTTTGGCAGTATTCGACTCTATTTGACTCTAGTCTACTCGATTCTTTCTGTTCTGTTCTATTCTACTCTATTCTTCTCTACCCTACCGTAGCCTTACCTTCCCCACACTAATCTATTTGATTCGATTCGACACATTTCAAACGACTCGACATGATTCATCTCGATTCACCTTGAATTTGGTCAATTCGGCTGTATTCAGCTCTCTTTGGCTCTTTTCGGCTCTCTTCAACTCAATTTGACTCTATTCTACTGGACCCGACTCTACTTAATTCTATTCTCTTCTTTCTATTGTGTTCTGTTGTGTTGTAGTCTAGCCTCTCCTGCCGTACCCTCCTCTACTCTAATCTATTCGATTCAACGCATTTCGACGCGATTCCATGTGATTAGGCTTGAATCGGCTCGATTTAGCTCTATTTGGCTTGAATTGGGTCAATTCGTCTCGATTCTGCTCAATTCAGCATAATTAGGCTCGAGTGAACCTTATTCAGCCCTGTTCAGCTCTACTCAACCCTTTCTACTTTATTTGTCTCTATTTGGCTCCATTCAACTCCCTTCCACACCATTCTACTCTTTTCTACTCTATTCTATTCTGTTCTACCCTACCCTACTCTAACCTATTCTAATCGATTCGATTCATCACGATTTGTCTCCTTTCCTCTCCATTCGAATCGATTCGGCTTGAATTGGATCTATTCATCTATATTCTGCACTACCCGACTCTGACTATTCCACTCTACTCAACTCTACTCCATTCTACTCTTGGTATTCTCTTCTGTTCTACTCTATTCTATTCTTCTGTGCCCTTCCCTACTGAATCCCAGTCTAACCTACACTACTCTAATCTATTCAATTTAATTCGATTCCATTCAGTTTGACACCATTCGACCCGATTTGAGACAATTCGACGGGATTCGGTGAGATTCCGCGAGATTTGATGCGTTTTGGTGGGATTTGATGGAGTTCGACGAGATCCGATGCAATAGGATCTCATGTGTTTTGGCTCGATTTTGCTGGGTTCAGTTTGTCTCTATTTGGCTCATTTCAGCTCCACTAGGCTCCATTCATCCCGAAGCTGGTCGACTCGACTCGATTCGGCTCATTTTGGTCATATGTGGTCCTATTCAGCGTTATTCGGCTCTATTCAACTCTTTTCTACTCTCTGCATCTCTGTTCGAATCCATTTGACTCCATTCCACACCATTCTATTCCATTCTACACTACTGTATTCTACAAAACCCTCCCCCACCCTAGCCTATCCTAATCTAGTCTGCTCTTTTCTAGTCTCCTTTTCTATTTTCTCGATTCCATCCTATGCTACTCTACCATACCCTGCACTAAGCTAACCTACCCTGACCTATGCTGTTCTATTCTATTTCCTTCTATTTTCTCTGTTCCACCGTATGCTTCCCTACCCTATGCTACCCCACCGTACCATACTCTACTACTTAGGGTTACTTAATAAGGGTCCTAATTAAGGGGAGTAGTTCGGGCAAGGGTACTCCTTAAGGCAAGTGTACTAGTTCAGGCTACTAGTTAAGGCCAGGCTACTAGTTAAGGCATGGGTACTTGTTGAGGGTACTGGTTAAGGCAAGGGTACCCGTTCAGGCTACTTGTTAAGGACATACTACTAGTGAAGGCAAGGGTACTAGTGAAGACTACTGGTTAAGGCAAGGGTACTTGTTAGGACTACTAGTTAAGGCAAGGGTACTAGATTAGGCTAAGAGTTCAGGCAAGGGTACTCGTTCAGATTACTGACTTAGGGTACTATTCAAGACTAGTTGTCTAGGCTACTGCTCTATGCCACTAGTCTAGCTGACTAGTCCAGCTTACTAGTCTAGGCTTCTACTCTAGCCTTCTCTTGTCTACTCTAATGTAGTCTACTTGCATCTACCCTAGTCTTCCTATCATAAACTACCCTACCCTAACCTATTCTAATCGATTCCATTTGATTCGATTCAAAGCATTTCGATGCGACCGGACACCATCACGCTTGAGTCGGCTCGATTCCGCAACATCAGCTCGATTCAGCTCGATTTGGCTCGAATCGCTTCAATTCAGCTCGTTTCCACTCGTTTCAGCCTTATTCGGCCCTATTTGGCTCGATTCGACTCTTTTCTACTCTATTTGTCTCTGTTCGACTCCATTTGACTCCACTCTTCTCCATTCTACGCTATTCTACTCTATTCTGTTCTACTCTACCCTACGATGCTCTAATCTATTCGATTGGATGCGATTCGAAGCAATTCGGTGTGATTCATCTCGTTTTGTTTCCATTTGACTCGATTCGGCCAGAATTGGCTCTATTCAGCTATATCCTGCACTCTTTGACTCTATTTGACTCAATTCTACTCTGCTCTACTCTTGTCTGCTTTACTCTCTCTGCTCTACCCTACTGTACTATATTCTATTCTGTACTATTGTGTTCTATTCTACCCACCCGCCCCTCCCCTACCCTTCCCTAATCTATTTGATTAGATTCGATGTGACGTATTTCCACGCGATTTGACGCGATTAGGCTTGAATCAGCTCGATTCAGTTCGAATCGGCTCTATTCGGCTCGACTTGGCTCCATTTCACTCCATTCGGCTCGATTAGGCTCGAATTCCATCGATTCTGCTGGATTCTGCTCAATTAGGCCTTATTTGGGCCTATTCGGCCCTATTCTGCTCTATTCTGCTCTATTAGACTCTTTTGTACTCTATTCATATCTATCCGTCTCTATTGGACTCCGTTCAACTCCATTCCTCACTATTTTCCTCTCTTCTATTCTACCCTTCCCTACCCTAATCTCTTCTAATCGATTCGATTTGATTTGACGCGATTCGAAACAACCGGACGTGATTCGTCTCGTTTTGTCTCCACTCGGCTCAATTCGGCTATGTTCTCTCTCTTTGACTCTATTCTATTCTGTTGTATTCTTTCTGTTCTGCTCTATTCTCTCCTATTCTGTTGTACTCTATTCTATTCTACCCTACCCGACCCAACGGCACCCCACCCGAACCTACCCTAATTTAATCTATTGGATTCAATTCGATTCCGTGCAAAGCGATTTGATAGGACTTGACTGGATTCGGCAAGATCTGAAGGGATTTGATGAGATTCCATGCGACTCGACGTGATTCAGTAGGATTCTCTGAGGTTTGACGCAATTCGAAGTTATTCGACGTGATTCGATGGGATTCGACACGATATGAAGCGATTTGACCTTGTTTGATTCAAAACGATGTGACTCGACTCGATTCGACCTGATTCGATTCGACGCTGTTCGGTGACAGTCAGTGCGATTCTGCTTGATTCCGCTCGATTAGGTGTGATTCGGCAGTATAAAGCTCTTTTCGGCTGTATTCAGCTCCATTCGTCTCTATTCAGCTTATTCGGCTCTATTCGACTGTATTCGACTCTACTCTTTTCCACTCTATTCTACTCGATTCTATTCCTTCTATTCTGTTCTAATCTCTTCTATTCCACTCTACTCTGTTCTATTCTACCCTCCCCTTCCCTCCCCTCCCCTTCTCTAATCTATACGTCTTGATTGGATTTGACGCGTTGAACGCGATTCGAGGCGATGAAGCTTGAATCGGCTCGATTCGGCTCGATTTGGCTCTATTCGGCTCAGTTAGGCTCCATTCAGCTTGTTTTGGCTTGAATCGCTTCGAATCTGCTCGATTTGGCCTTCTTCGGCCCTATTCTGCTCTATTCGACTCTTTTCTACTCTATTCGTTTCTATTTGACTCCATTCTACTCCATTCTATTCATTCCACACTATTCTACACTATTCTACTCTATTCTGCTCTACCCTACCCAACACCACTCTAATTTACTCTACTTGCTTCTACACGATTCCTCTCATTTTGTCTGCATTTGGCTCTATTCAGCTCTATTCTACTCTTCTCTACTCTATTGTATTGTTTCTACTCTGTTCTGTACTATTCTACTCTATTCTACCCTACCCTATGCTACCCAACTCTGAGGTATTGTAATCCACTTGATTGGATTTGATTCAACCCATTTCGACGCGATTCGGCTCGATTTGGCTCTGTTCAAATCTATTCTACTCTACTCTATTCCCCTCTATTCTACTCTAGCCTACTCTTTTCTGTATTCGTTCTGTGTTGTTCTGTTCTATTTTGTTGTGTTCTGTTCTGTTTTATTCTATTCTACTCTATTCTACCCTACTCTAGCCTACCCGAACCTCCCCTACTCTAGTCTATTCAATTGAATTCGAGAAATTTTGACGCGACTAGGGGCCGAATCGGTGTGATTCATGTCCATTCGGCTCCATTTGTCTCGAATAGTGTCGATTCAGCTCGATTAGGCTCGATTTGGCTCCATTAGGCTCGATTCACTGGATTCGGCTCGATTTCGCTCAATTCAGCTCGATTTGGCCCTCTTTGGCCCTCTTCGGCTCTCTTCAGCTCTTTTCTACTCTACTCGATTCCGTTGCACACCATTCTACTCCATTCTACGCTGTTCTACTATACCCTACTGTAATTGATTCGATGGGATTCGACGCCATTCGACGTGATTTGTCTCGTTTCGTCTCCATTCAGCTTGATTCGACTCTGTTCTACTCTACTCTATTCTACTCTACACTATTCTGCTCTGCTCTACCCTTTTCTACTCTATTCTATTGTATCCTTTCCATTCTCTTCTACTGTGTTCAAGTCTACTCTATTCCATCCTACCCTCATCTAATCTATTCTACTGGATTCGATTCCACGCATCTCGATGCGATTCGGCTCAAATCGGCTCCTTTCCACTCCATTCATCCCCAATCGGCTCAAATCGGTTCGATTCAGCTCTAATCGGCTCCATTCGGCTCCAGTCAGCTCCAATAGGCTCTATTCAGCTCTATTCGGCTCTATTAGACTCTACTCAACTCTATTATCTCTTTTCGACTCCACTCGACTCCATGCTACACCATTCTACTCCATCCTAAACTATTCTCTACTGTATTGTATTGTACTCTACCCTACTCTAGTCTATTCTAATGGATTGGATTGGATTGGATTGGATTGGAATTGATCAGATTCAATGCAATTCGACGGGATTCGACGCGATACGGCACGATTCCACGGGATTCGGCGTGATTCGTCTTGGTTTCTATCCATTTAGCTCTTTTGGGCTCTATTTGGCTCTATTCGGCAATGTTCGACTCTGCTCTACTCTACTCTTCTATACTCTGCTCGTCTCGACCCTATTCTTTCAGTTCTGTTCTCTTCTCTTCTGTTCTACTGCACTCTATTCTACCCTACCCTACCCTAACTTAGCCTACTGTAATCTGTTCTATGCTATTCGACACACTTGAATGGGATTCGACCTGATTCGGGTCATATCGGCTCGATTCATCTCCTTTCTGCTCCATTAAACTCGATTCGGTTCTATTCGGCTCTTTTCCACTCTATTCGGCTCTTTTTGGCAGTATTCGACTCTATTTGACTCTAGTCTACTCGATTCTTTCTGTTCTGTTCTATTCTACTCTATTCTTCTCTACCCTACCGTAGCCTTACCTTCCCCACACTAATCTATTTGATTCGATTCGACACATTTCAAACGACTCGACATGATTCATCTCGATTCACCTTGAATTTGGTCAATTCGGCTGTATTCAGCTCTGTTTGGCTCTTTTCGGCTCTCTTCAACTCAATTTGACTCTATTCTACTGGACCCGACTCTACTTAATTCTATTCTCTTCTTTCTATTGTGTGCTGTTGTGTTGTAGTCTAGCCTCTCCTGCCGTACCCTCCTCTACTCTAATCTATTCGATTCAACGCATTTCGATGCGATTCCATGTGATTAGGCTTGAATCGGCTCGATTTAGCTCTATTTGGCTTGAATTGGGTCAATTCGTCTCGATTCTGCTCAATTCAGCATAATTAGGCTCGAGTGAACCTTATTCAGCCCTGTTCAGCTCTACTCAACCCTTTCTACTTTATTTGTCTCTATTTGGCTCCATTCAACTCCCTTCCACACCATTCTACTCTTTTCTACTCTATTCTATTCTGTTCTACCCTACCCTACTCTAACCTATTCTAATCGATTCGATTCATCACGATTTGTCTCCTTTCCTCTCCATTCGAATCGATTCGGCTTGAATTGGATCTATTCATCTGTATTCTGCACTACCCGACTCTGACTATTCCACTCTACTCAACTCTACTCCATTCTACTCTTGGTATTCTCTTCTGTTCTACTCTATTCTATTCTTCTGTGCCCTTCCCTACTGAATCCCAGTCTAACCTACACTACTCTAATCTATTCAATTTAATTCGATTCCATTCAGTTTGACACCATTCGACCCGATTTGAGACAATTCGACGGGATTCGGTGAGATTCCGCGAGATTTGATGCGTTTTGGTGGGATTTGATGGAGTTCGACGAGATCCGATGCAATAGGATCTCGTGTGTTTTGGCTCGATTTTGCTGGGTTCAGTTTGTCTCTATCTGGCTCATTTCAGCTCCACTAGGCTCCATTCATCCCGAAGCTGGTCGACTCGACTCGATTCGGCTCATTTTGGTCATATGTGGTCCTATTCAGCGTTATTCGGCTCTATTCAACTCTTTTCTACTCTCTGCATCTCTGTTCGAATCCATTTGACTCCATTCCACACCATTCTATTCCATTCTACACTACTGTATTCTACAAAACCCTCCCCCACCCTAGCCTATCCTAATCTAGTCTGCTCTTTTCTAGTCTCCTTTTCTATTTTCTCGATTCCATCCTATGCTACTCTACCATACCCTGCACTAAGCTAACCTACCCTGACCTATGCTGTTCTATTCTATTTCCTTCTATTTTCTCTGTTCCACCGTATGCTTCCCTACCCTATGCTACCCCACCGTACCATACTCTACTACTTAGGGTTACTTAATAAGGGTCCTAATTAAGGGGAGTAGTTCGGGCAAGGGTACTCCTTAAGGCAAGTGTACTAGTTCAGGCTACTAGTTAAGGCCAGGCTACTAGTTAAGGCATGGGTACTTGTTGAGGGTACTGGTTAAGGCAAGGGTACCAGTTCAGGCTACTTGTTAAGGACATACTACTAGTGAAGGCAAGGGTACTAGTGAAGACTACTGGTTAAGGCAAGGGTACTTGTTAGGACTACTAGTTAAGGCAAGGGTACTAGATTAGGCTAAGAGTTCAGGCAAGGGTACTCGTTCAGATTACTGACTTAGGGTACTATTCAAGACTAGTTGTCTAGGCTACTGCTCTATGCCACTAGTCTAGCTGACTAGTCCAGCTTACTAGTCTAGGCTTCTACTCTAGCCTTCTCTTGTCTACTCTAATGTAGTCTACTTGCATCTACCCTAGTCTTCCTATCATAAACTACCCTACCCTAACCTATTCTAATCGATTCCATTTGATTCGATTCAAAGCATTTCGATGCGACCGGACACCATCACGCTTGAGTCGGCTCGATTCCGCAACATCAGCTCGATTCAGCTCGATTTGGCTCGAATCGCTTCAATTCAGCTCGTTTCCACTCGTTTCAGCCTTATTCGGCCCTATTTGGCTCGATTCGACTCTTTTCTACTCTATTTGTCTCTGTTCGACTCCATTTGACTCCACTCTTCTCCATTCTACGCTATTCTACTCTATTCTGTTCTACTCTACCCTACGATGCTCTAATCTATTCGATTGGATGCGATTCGAAGCAATTCGGTGTGATTCATCTCGTTTTGTTTCCATTTGACTCGATTCGGCCAGAATTGGCTCTATTCAGCTATATCCTGCACTCTTTGACTCTATTTGACTCAATTCTACTCTGCTCTACTCTTGTCTGCTTTACTCTCTCTACTCTACCCTACTGTACTATATTCTATTCTGTACTATTGTGTTCTATTCTACCCACCCGCCCCTCCCCTACCCTTCCCTAATCTATTTGATTAGATTCGATGTGACGTATTTCCACGCGATTTGACGCGATTAGGCTTGAATCAGCTCGATTCAGTTCGAATCGGCTCTATTCGGCTCGACTTGGCTCCATTTCACTCCATTCGGCTCGATTAGGCTCGAATTCCATCGATTCTGCTGGATTCTGCTCAATTAGGCCTTATTTGGGCCTATTCGGCCCTATTCTGCTCTATTCTGCTCTATTAGACTCTTTTGTACTCTATTCATATCTATCCGTCTCTATTGGACTCCGTTCAACTCCATTCCTCACTATTTTCCTCTCTTCTATTCTACCCTTCCCTACCCTAATCTCTTCTAATCGATTCGATTTGATTTGACGCGATTCGAAACAACCGGACGTGATTCGTCTCGTTTTGTCTCCACTCGGCTCAATTCGGCTATGTTCTCTCTCTTTGACTCTATTCTATTCTGTTGTATTCTTTCTGTTCTGCTCTATTCTCTCCTATTCTGTTGTACTCTATTCTATTCTACCCTACCCGACCCAACGGCACCCCACCCGAACCTACCCTAATTTAATCTATTGGATTCAATTCGATTCCGTGCAAAGCGATTTGATAGGACTTGACTGGATTCGGCAAGATCTGAAGGGATTTGATGAGATTCCATGCGACTCGACGTGATTCAGTAGGATTCTCTGAGGTTTGACGCAATTCGAAGTTATTCGACGTGATTCGATGGGATTCGACACGATATGAAGCGATTTGACCTTGTTTGATTCAAAACGATGTGACTCGACTCGATTCGACCTGATTCGATTCGACGCTGTTCGGTGACAGTCAGTGCGATTCTGCTTGATTCCGCTCGATTAGGTGTGATTCGGCAGTATAAAGCTCTTTTCGGCTGTATTCAGCTCCATTCGTCTCTATTCAGCTTATTCGGCTCTATTCGACTGTATTCGACTCTACTCTTTTCCACTCTATTCTACTCGATTCTATTCCTTCTATTCTGTTCTAATCTCTTCTATTCCACTCTACTCTGTTCTATTCTACCCTCCCCTTCCCTCCCCTCCCCTTCTCTAATCTATACGTCTTGATTGGATTTGACGCGTTGAACGCGATTCGAGGCGATGAAGCTTGAATCGGCTCGATTCGGCTCGATTTGGCTCTATTCGGCTCAGTTAGGCTCCATTCAGCTTGTTTTGGCTTGAATCGCTTCGAATCTGCTCGATTTGGCCTTCTTCGGCCCTATTCTGCTCTATTCGACTCTTTTCTACTCTATTCGTTTCTATTTGACTCCATTCTACTCCATTCTATTCATTCCACACTATTCTACACTATTCTACTCTATTCTGCTCTACCCTACCCAACACCACTCTAATTTACTCTACTTGCTTCTACACGATTCCTCTCATTTTGTCTGCATTTGGCTCTATTCAGCTCTATTCTACTCTTCTCTACTCTATTGTATTGTTTCTACTCTGTTCTGTACTATTCTACTCTATTCTACCCTACCCTATGCTACCCAACTCTGAGGTATTGTAATCCACTTGATTGGATTTGATTCAACCCATTTCGACGCGATTCGGCTCGATTTGGCTCTGTTCAAATCTATTCTACTCTACTCTATTCCCCTCTATTCTACTCTAGCCTACTCTTTTCTGTATTCGTTCTGTGTTGTTCTGTTCTATTTTGTTGTGTTCTGTTCTGTTTTATTCTATTCTACTCTATTCTACCCTACTCTAGCCTACCCGAACCTCCCCTACTCTAGTCTATTCAATTGAATTCGAGAAATTTTGACGCGACTAGGGGCCGAATCGGTGTGATTCATGTCCATTCGGCTCCATTTGTCTCGAATAGTGTCGATTCAGCTCGATTAGGCTCGATTTGGCTCCATTAGGCTCGATTCACTGGATTCGGCTCGATTTCGCTCAATTCAGCTCGATTTGGCCCTCTTTGGCCCTCTTCGGCTCTCTTCAGCTCTTTTCTACTCTACTCGATTCCGTTGCACACCATTCTACTCCATTCTACGCTGTTCTACTATACCCTACTGTAATTGATTCGATGGGATTCGACGCCATTCGACGTGATTTGTCTCGTTTCGTCTCCATTCAGCTTGATTCGACTCTGTTCTACTCTACTCTATTCTACTCTACACTATTCTGCTCTGCTCTACCCTTTTCTACTCTATTCTATTGTATCCTTTCCATTCTCTTCTACTGTGTTCAAGTCTACTCTATTCCATCCTACCCTCATCTAATCTATTCTACTGGATTCGATTCCACGCATCTCGATGCGATTCGGCTCAAATCGGCTCCTTTCCACTCCATTCATCCCCAATCGGCTCAAATCGGTTCGATTCAGCTCTAATCGGCTCCATTCGGCTCCAGTCAGCTCCAATAGGCTCTATTCAGCTCTATTCGGCTCTATTAGACTCTACTCAACTCTATTATCTCTTTTCGACTCCACTCGACTCCATGCTACACCATTCTACTCCATCCTAAACTATTCTCTACTGTATTGTATTGTACTCTACCCTACTCTAGTCTATTCTAATGGATTGGATTGGATTGGATTGGATTGGAATTGATCAGATTCAATGCAATTCGACGGGATTCGACGCGATACGGCACGATTCCACGGGATTCGGCGTGATTCGTCTTGGTTTCTATCCATTTAGCTCTTTTGGGCTCTATTTGGCTCTATTCGGCAATGTTCGACTCTGCTCTACTCTACTCTTCTATACTCTGCTCGTCTCGACCCTATTCTTTCAGTTCTGTTCTCTTCTCTTCTGTTCTACTGCACTCTATTCTACCCTACCCTACCCTAACTTAGCCTACTGTAATCTGTTCTATGCTATTCGACACACTTGAATGGGATTCGACCTGATTCGGGTCATATCGGCTCGATTCATCTCCTTTCTGCTCCATTAAACTCGATTCGGTTCTATTCGGCTCTTTTCCACTCTATTCGGCTCTTTTTGGCAGTATTCGACTCTATTTGACTCTAGTCTACTCGATTCTTTCTGTTCTGTTCTATTCTACTCTATTCTTCTCTACCCTACCGTAGCCTTACCTTCCCCACACTAATCTATTTGATTCGATTCGACACATTTCAAACGACTCGACATGATTCATCTCGATTCACCTTGAATTTGGTCAATTCGGCTGTATTCAGCTCTGTTTGGCTCTTTTCGGCTCTCTTCAACTCAATTTGACTCTATTCTACTGGACCCGACTCTACTTAATTCTATTCTCTTCTTTCTATTGTGTGCTGTTGTGTTGTAGTCTAGCCTCTCCTGCCGTACCCTCCTCTACTCTAATCTATTCGATTCAACGCATTTCGATGCGATTCCATGTGATTAGGCTTGAATCGGCTCGATTTAGCTCTATTTGGCTTGAATTGGGTCAATTCGTCTCGATTCTGCTCAATTCAGCATAATTAGGCTCGAGTGAACCTTATTCAGCCCTGTTCAGCTCTACTCAACCCTTTCTACTTTATTTGTCTCTATTTGGCTCCATTCAACTCCCTTCCACACCATTCTACTCTTTTCTACTCTATTCTATTCTGTTCTACCCTACCCTACTCTAACCTATTCTAATCGATTCGATTCATCACGATTTGTCTCCTTTCCTCTCCATTCGAATCGATTCGGCTTGAATTGGATCTATTCATCTGTATTCTGCACTACCCGACTCTGACTATTCCACTCTACTCAACTCTACTCCATTCTACTCTTGGTATTCTCTTCTGTTCTACTCTATTCTATTCTTCTGTGCCCTTCCCTACTGAATCCCAGTCTAACCTACACTACTCTAATCTATTCAATTTAATTCGATTCCATTCAGTTTGACACCATTGGACCCGATTTGAGACAATTCGACGGGATTCGGTGAGATTCCGCGAGATTTGATGCGTTTTGGTGGGATTTGATGGAGTTCGACGAGATCCGATGCAATAGGATCTCGTGTGTTTTGGCTCGATTTTGCTGGGTTCAGTTTGTCTCTATCTGGCTCATTTCAGCTCCACTAGGCTCCATTCATCCCGAAGCTGGTCGACTCGACTCGATTCGGCTCATTTTGGTCATATGTGGTCCTATTCAGCGTTATTCGGCTCTATTCAACTCTTTTCTACTCTCTGCATCTCTGTTCGAATCCATTTGACTCCATTCCACACCATTCTATTCCATTCTACACTACTGTATTCTACAAAACCCTCCCCCACCCTAGCCTATCCTAATCTAGTCTGCTCTTTTCTAGTCTCCTTTTCTATTTTCTCGATTCCATCCTATGCTACTCTACCATACCCTGCACTAAGCTAACCTACCCTGACCTATGCTGTTCTATTCTATTTCCTTCTATTTTCTCTGTTCCACCGTATGCTTCCCTACCCTATGCTACCCCACCGTACCATACTCTACTACTTAGGGTTACTTAATAAGGGTCCTAACTAAGGGGAGTAGTTCGGGCAAGGGTACTCCTTAAGGCAAGTGTACTAGTTCAGGCTACTAGTTAAGGCCAGGCTACTAGTTAAGGCATGGGTACTTGTTGAGGGTACTGGTTAAGGCAAGGGTACCAGTTCAGGCTACTTGTTAAGGACATACTACTAGTGAAGGCAAGGGTACTAGTGAAGACTACTGGTTAAGGCAAGGGTACTTGTTAGGACTACTAGTTAAGGCAAGGGTACTAGATTAGGCTAAGAGTTCAGGCAAGGGTACTCGTTCAGATTACTGACTTAGGGTACTATTCAAGACTAGTTGTCTAGGCTACTGCTCTATGCCACTAGTCTAGCTGACTAGTCCAGCTTACTAGTCTAGGCTTCTACTCTAGCCTTCTCTTGTCTACTCTAATGTAGTCTACTTGCATCTACCCTAGTCTTCCTATCATAAACTACCCTACCCTAACCTATTCTAATCGATTCCATTTGATTCGATTCAAAGCATTTCGATGCGACCGGACACCATCACGCTTGAGTCGGCTCGATTCCGCAACATCAGCTCGATTCAGCTCGATTTGGCTCGAATCGCTTCAATTCAGCTCGTTTCCACTCGTTTCAGCCTTATTCGGCCCTATTTGGCTCGATTCGACTCTTTTCTACTCTATTTGTCTCTGTTCGACTCCATTTGACTCCACTCTTCTCCATTCTACGCTATTCTACTCTATTCTGTTCTACTCTACCCTACGATGCTCTAATCTATTCGATTGGATGCGATTCGAAGCAATTCGGTGTGATTCATCTCGTTTTGTTTCCATTTGACTCGATTCGGCCAGAATTGGCTCTATTCAGCTATATCCTGCACTCTTTGACTCTATTTGACTCAATTCTACTCTGCTCTACTCTTGTCTGCTTTACTCTCTCTACTCTACCCTACTGTACTATATTCTATTCTGTACTATTCTGTTCTATTCTACCCACCCGCCCCTCCCCTACCCTTCCCTAATCTATTTGATTAGATTCGATGTGACGTATTTCCACGCGATTTGACGCGATTAGGCTTGAATCAGCTCGATTCAGTTCGAATCGGCTCTATTCGGCTCGACTTGGCTCCATTTCACTCCATTCGGCTCGATTAGGCTCGAATTCCATCGATTCTGCTGGATTCTGCTCAATTAGGCCTTATTTGGGCCTATTCGGCCCTATTCTGCTCTATTCTGCTCTATTAGACTCTTTTGTACTCTATTCATATCTATCCGTCTCTATTGGACTCCGTTCAACTCCATTCCTCACTATTTTCCTCTCTTCTATTCTACCCTTCCCTACCCTAATCTCTTCTAATCGATTCGATTTGATTTGACGCGATTCGAAACAACCGGACGTGATTCGTCTCGTTTTGTCTCCACTCGGCTCAATTCGGCTATGTTCTCTCTCTTTGACTCTATTCTATTCTGTTGTATTCTTTCTGTTCTGCTCTATTCTCTCCTATTCTGTTGTACTCTATTCTATTCTACCCTACCCGACCCAACGGCACCCCACCCGAACCTACCCTAATTTAATCTATTGGATTCAATTCGATTCCGTGCAAAGCGATTTGATAGGACTTGACTGGATTCGGCAAGATCTGAAGGGATTTGATGAGATTCCATGCGACTGGACGTGATTCAGTAGGATTCTCTGAGGTTTGACGCAATTCGAAGTTATTCGACGTGATTCGATGGGATTCGACACGATATGAAGCGATTTGACCTTGTTTGATTTAAAACGATGTGACTCGACTCGATTCGACCTGATTCGATTCGACTCTGTTCGGTGACAGTCAGTGCGATTCTGCTTGATTCCGCTCGATTAGGTGTGATTCGGCAGTATAAAGCTCTTTTCGGCTGTATTCAGCTCCATTCGTCTCTATTCAGCTTATTCGGCTCTATTCGACTGCATTCGACTCTACTCTTTTCCACTCTATTCTACTCGATTCTATTCCTTCTATTCTGTTCTAATCTCTTCTATTCCACTCTACTCTGTTCTATTCTACCCTCCCCTTCCCTCCCCTCCCCTTCTCTAATCTATACGTCTTGATTGGATTTGACGCGTTGAACGCGATTCGAGGCGATGAAGCTTGAATCGGCTCGATTCGGCTCGATTTGGCTCTATTCGGCTCAGTTAGGCTCCATTCAGCTTGTTTTGGCTTGAATCGCTTCGAATCTGCTCGATTTGGCCTTCTTCGGCCCTATTCTGCTCTATTCGACTCTTTTCTACTCTATTCGTTTCTATTTGACTCCATTCTACTCCATTCTATTCATTCCACACTATTCTACACTATTCTACTCTATTCTGCTCTACCCTACCCAACACCACTCTAATTTACTCTACTTGCTTCTACACGATTCCTCTCATTTTGTCTGCATTTGGCTCTATTCAGCTCTATTCTACTCTTCTCTACTCTATTGTATTGTTTCTACTCTGTTCTGTACTATTCTACTCTATTCTACCCTACCCTATGCTACCCAACTCTGAGGTATTGTAATCCACTTGATTGGATTTGATTCAACCCATTTCGACGCGATTCGGCTCGATTTGGCTCTGTTCAAATCTATTCTACTCTACTCTATTCCCCTCTATTCTACTCTAGCCTACTCTTTTCTGTATTCGTTCTGTGTTGTTCTGTTCTATTTTGTTGTGTTCTGTTCTGTTTTATTCTATTCTACTCTATTCTACCCTACTCTAGCCTACCCGAACCTCCCCTACTCTAGTCTATTCAATTGAATTCGAGAAATTTTGACGCGACTAGGGGCCGAATCGGCGTGATTCATGTCCATTCGGCTCCATTTGTCTCGAATAGTGTCGATTCAGCTCGATTAGGCTCGATTTGGCTCCATTAGGCTCGATTCACTGGATTCGGCTCGATTTCGCTCAATTCAGCTCGATTTGGCCCTCTTTGGCCCTCTTCGGCTCTCTTCAGCTCTTTTCTACTCTACTCGATTCCGTTGCACACCATTCTACTCCATTCTACGCTGTTCTACTATACCCTACTGTAATTGATTCGATGGGATTCGACGCCATTCGACGTGATTTGTCTCGTTTCGTCTCCATTCAGCTTGATTCGACTCTGTTCTACTCTACTCTATTCTACTCTACACTATTCTGCTCTGCTCTACCCTTTTCTACTCTATTCTATTGTATCCTTTCCATTCTCTTCTACTGTGTTCAAGTCTACTCTATTCCATCCTACCCTCATCTAATCTATTCTACTGGATTCGATTCCACGCATCTCGATGCGATTCGGCTCAAATCGGCTCCTTTCCACTCCATTCATCCCCAATCGGCTCAAATCGGTTCGATTCAGCTCTAATCGGCTCCATTCGGCTCCAGTCAGCTCCAATAGGCTCTATTCAGCTCTATTCGGCTCTATTAGACTCTACTCAACTCTATTATCTCTTTTCGACTCCACTCGACTCCATGCTACACCATTCTACTCCATCCTAAACTATTCTCTACTGTATTGTATTGTACTCTACCCTACTCTAGTCTATTCTAATGGATTGGATTGGATTGGATTGGATTGGAATTGATCAGATTCAATGCAATTCGACGGGATTCGACGCGATACGGCACGATTCCACGGGATTCGGCGTGATTCGTCTTGGTTTCTATCCATTTAGCTCTTTTGGGCTCTATTTGGCTCTATTCGGCAATGTTCGACTCTGCTCTACTCTACTCTTCTATACTCTGCTCGTCTCGACCCTATTCTTTCAGTTCTGTTCTCTTCTCTTCTGTTCTACTGCACTCTATTCTACCCTACCCTACCCTAACTTAGCCTACTGTAATCTGTTCTATGCTATTCGACACACTTGAATGGGATTCGACCTGATTCGGGTCATATCGGCTCGATTCATCTCCTTTCTGCTCCATTAAACTCGATTCGGTTCTATTCGGCTCTTTTCCACTCTATTCGGCTCTTTTTGGCAGTATTCGACTCTATTTGACTCTAGTCTACTCGATTCTTTCTGTTCTGTTCTATTCTACTCTATTCTTCTCTACCCTACCGTAGCCTTACCTTCCCCACACTAATCTATTTGATTCGATTCGACACATTTCAAACGACTCGACATGATTCATCTCGATTCACCTTGAATTTGGTCAATTCGGCTGTATTCAGCTCTGTTTGGCTCTTTTCGGCTCTCTTCAACTCAATTTGACTCTATTCTACTGGACCCGACTCTACTTAATTCTATTCTCTTCTTTCTATTGTGTGCTGTTGTGTTGTAGTCTAGCCTCTCCTGCCGTACCCTCCTCTACTCTAATCTATTCGATTCAACGCATTTCGATGCGATTCCATGTGATTAGGCTTGAATCGGCTCGATTTAGCTCTATTTGGCTTGAATTGGGTCAATTCGTCTCGATTCTGCTCAATTCAGCATAATTAGGCTCGAGTGAACCTTATTCAGCCCTGTTCAGCTCTACTCAACCCTTTCTACTTTATTTGTCTCTATTTGGCTCCATTCAACTCCCTTCCACACCATTCTACTCTTTTCTACTCTATTCTATTCTGTTCTACCCTACCCTACTCTAACCTATTCTAATCGATTCGATTCATCACGATTTGTCTCCTTTCCTCTCCATTCGAATCGATTCGGCTTGAATTGGATCTATTCATCTGTATTCTGCACTACCCGACTCTGACTATTCCACTCTACTCAACTCTACTCCATTCTACTCTTGGTATTCTCTTCTGTTCTACTCTATTCTATTCTTCTGTGCCCTTCCCTACTGAATCCCAGTCTAACCTACACTACTCTAATCTATTCAATTTAATTCGATTCCATTCAGTTTGACACCATTCGACCCGATTTGAGACAATTCGACGGGATTCGGTGAGATTCCGCGAGATTTGATGCGTTTTGGTGGGATTTGATGGAGTTCGACGAGATCCGATGCAATAGGATCTCGTGTGTTTTGGCTCGATTTTGCTGGGTTCAGTTTGTCTCTATCTGGCTCATTTCAGCTCCACTAGGCTCCATTCATCCCGAAGCTGGTCGACTCGACTCGATTCGGCTCATTTTGGTCATATGTGGTCCTATTCAGCGTTATTCGGCTCTATTCAACTCTTTTCTACTCTCTGCATCTCTGTTCGAATCCATTTGACTCCATTCCACACCATTCTATTCCATTCTACACTACTGTATTCTACAAAACCCTCCCCCACCCTAGCCTATCCTAATCTAGTCTGCTCTTTTCTAGTCTCCTTTTCTATTTTCTCGATTCCATCCTATGCTACTCTACCATACCCTGCACTAAGCTAACCTACCCTGACCTATGCTGTTCTATTCTATTTCCTTCTATTTTCTCTGTTCCACCGTATGCTTCCCTACCCTATGCTACCCCACCGTACCATACTCTACTACTTAGGGTTACTTAATAAGGGTCCTAATTAAGGGGAGTAGTTCGGGCAAGGGTACTCCTTAAGGCAAGTGTACTAGTTCAGGCTACTAGTTAAGGCCAGGCTACTAGTTAAGGCATGGGTACTTGTTGAGGGTACTGGTTAAGGCAAGGGTACCAGTTCAGGCTACTTGTTAAGGACATACTACTAGTGAAGGCAAGGGTACTAGTGAAGACTACTGGTTAAGGCAAGGGTACTTGTTAGGACTACTAGTTAAGGCAAGGGTACTAGATTAGGCTAAGAGTTCAGGCAAGGGTACTCGTTCAGCTTACTGACTTAGGGTACTATTCAAGACTAGTTGTCTAGGCTACTGCTCTATGCCACTAGTCTAGCTGACTAGTCCAGCTTACTAGTCTAGGCTTCTACTCTAGCCTTCTCTTGTCTACTCTAATGTAGTCTACTTGCATCTACCCTAGTCTTCCTATCATAAACTACCCTACCCTAACCTATTCTAATCGATTCCATTTGATTCGATTCAAAGCATTTCGATGCGACCGGACACCATCACGCTTGAGTCGGCTCGATTCCGCAACATCAGCTCGATTCAGCTCGATTTGGCTCGAATCGCTTCAATTCAGCTCGTTTCCACTCGTTTCAGCCTTATTCGGCCCTATTTGGCTCGATTCGACTCTTTTCTACTCTATTTGTCTCTGTTCGACTCCATTTGACTCCACTCTTCTCCATTCTACGCTATTCTACTCTATTCTGTTCTACTCTACCCTACGATGCTCTAATCTATTCGATTGGATGCGATTCGAAGCAATTCGGTGTGATTCATCTCGTTTTGTTTCCATTTGACTCGATTCGGCCAGAATTGGCTCTATTCAGCTATATCCTGCACTCTTTGACTCTATTTGACTCAATTCTACTCTGCTCTACTCTTGTCTGCTTTACTCTCTCTACTCTACCCTACTGTACTATATTCTATTCTGTACTATTGTGTTCTATTCTACCCACCCGCCCCTCCCCTACCCTTCCCTAATCTATTTGATTAGATTCGATGTGACGTATTTCCACGCGATTTGACGCGATTAGGCTTGAATCAGCTCGATTCAGTTCGAATCGGCTCTATTCGGCTCGACTTGGCTCCATTTCACTCCATTCGGCTCGATTAGGCTCGAATTCCATCGATTCTGCTGGATTCTGCTCAATTAGGCCTTATTTGGGCCTATTCGGCCCTATTCTGCTCTATTAGACTCTTTTGTACTCTATTCATATCTATCCGTCTCTATTGGACTCCGTTCAACTCCATTCCTCACTATTTTCCTCTCTTCTATTCTACCCTTCCCTACCCTAATCTCTTCTAATCGATTCGATTTGATTTGACGCGATTCGAAGCAACCGGACGTGATTCGTCTCGTTTTGTCTCCACTCGGCTCAATTCGGCTATGTTCTCTCTCTTTGACTCTATTCTATTCTGTTGTATTCTTTCTGTTCTGCTCTATTCTCCCCTATTCTGTTGTACTCTATTCTATTCTACCCTACCCGACCCAACGGCACCCCACCCGAACCTACCCTACTTTAATCTATTGGATTCAATTCGATTCCGTGCAAAGCGATTTGATAGGACTTGACTGGATTCGGCAAGATCTGAAGGGATTTGATGAGATTCCATGCGACTCGACGTGATTCAGTAGGATTCTCTGAGGTTTGACGCAATTCGAAGTTATTTGACGTGATTCGATGGGATTCGACACGATATGAAGCGATTTGACCTTGTTTGATTCAAAACGATGTGACTCGACTCGATTCGACCTGATTCGATTCGACGCTGTTCGGTGACAGTCAGTGCGATTCTGCTTGATTCCGCTCCATTAGGTGTGATTCGGCAGTATAAAGCTCTTTTCGGCTGTATTCAGCTCCATTCGTCTCTATTCAGCTTATTCGGCTCTATTCGACTGTATTCGACTCTACTCTTTTCCACTCTATTCTACTCGATTCTATTCCTTCTATTCTGTTCTAATCTCTTCTATTCCACTCTACTCTGTTCTATTCTACCCTCCCCTTCCCTCCCCTCCCCTTCTCTAATCTATACGTCTTGATTGGATTTGACGCGTTGAACGCGATTCGAGGCGATGAAGCTTGAATCGGCTCGATTCGGCTCGATTTGGCTCTATTCGGCTCAGTTAGGCTCCATTCAGCTTGTTTTGGCTTGAATCGCTTCGAATCTGCTCGATTTGGCCTTCTTCGGCCCTATTCTGCTCTATTCGACTCTTTTCTACTCTATTCGTTTCTATTTGACTCCATTCTACTCCATTCTATTCATTCCACACTATTCTACACTATTCTACTCTATTCTGCTCTACCCTACCCAACACCACTCTAATTTACTCTACTTGCTTCTACACGATTCCTCTCATTTTGTCTGCATTTGGCTCTATTCAGCTCTATTCTACTCTTCTCTACTCTATTGTATTGTTTCTACTCTGTTCTGTACTATTCTACTCTATTCTACCCTACCCTATGCTACCCAACTCTAAGGTATTGTAATCCACTTGATTGGATTTGATTCAACCCATTTCGACGCGATTCGGCTCGATTTGGCTCTGTTCAAATCTATTCTACTCTACTCTATTCCCCTCTATTCTACTCTAGCCTACTCTTTTCTGTATTCGTTCTGTGTTGTTCTGTTCTATTTTGTTGTGTTCTGTTCTGTTTTATTCTATTCTACTCTATTCTACCCTACTCTAGCCTACCCGAACCTCCCCTACTCTAGTCTATTCAATTGAATTCAAGAAATTTTGACGCGACTAGGGGCCGAATCGGCGTGATTCATGTCCATTCGGCTCCATTTGTCTCGAATAGTGTCGATTCAGCTCGATTAGGCTCGATTTGGCTCCATTAGGCTCGATTCACTGGATTCGGCTCGATTTCGCTCAATTCAGCTCGATTTGGCCCTCTTTGGCCCTCTTCGGCTCTCTTCAGCTCTTTTCTACTCTACTCGATTCCGTTGCACACCATTCTACTCCATTCTACGCTGTTCTACTATACCCTGTAATTGATTCGATGGGATTCGACGCCATTCGACGTGATTTGTCTCGTTTCGTCTCCATTCAGCTTGATTCGACTCTGTTCTACTCTACTCTATTCTACTCTACACTATTCTGCTCTGCTCTACCCTTTTCTACTCTATTCTATTGTATCCTTTCCATTCTCTTCTACTGTGTTCAAGTCTACTCTATTCCATCCTACCCTCATCTAATCTATTCTACTGGATTCGATTCCACGCATCTCGATGCGATTCGGCTCAAATCGGCTCCTTTCCACTCCATTCATCCCCAATCGGCTCAAATCGGTTCGATTCAGCTCTAATCGGCTCCATTCGGCTCCAGTCAGCTCCAATAGGCTCTATTCAGCTCTATTCGGCTCTATTAGACTCTACTCAACTCTATTATCTCTTTTCGACTCCACTCGACTCCATGCTACACCATTCTACTCCATCCTAAACTATTCTCTACTGTATTGTATTGTACTCTACCCTACTCTAGTCTATTCTAATGGATTGGATTGGATTGGAATTGATCAGATTCAATGCAATTCGACGGGATTCGACGCGATACGGCACGATTCCACGGGATTCGGCGTGATTCGTCTTGGTTTCTATCCATTTAGCTCTTTTGGGCTCTATTTGGCTCTATTCGGCAATGTTCGACTCTGCTCTACTCTACTCTTCTATACTCTGCTCGTCTCGACCCTATTCTTTCAGTTCTGTTCTCTTCTCTTCTGTTCTACTGCACTCTATTCTACCCTACCCTACCCTAACTTAGCCTACTGTAATCTGTTCTATGCTATTCGACACACTTGAATGGGATTCGACCTGATTCGGGTCATATCGGCTCGATTCATCTCCTTTCTGCTCCATTAAACTCGATTCGGTTCTATTCGGCTCTTTTCCACTCTATTCGGCTCTTTTTGGCAGTATTCGACTCTATTTGACTCTAGTCTACTCGATTCTTTCTGTTCTGTTCTATTCTACTCTATTCTTCTCTACCCTACCGTAGCCTTACCTTCCCCACACTAATCTATTTGATTCGATTCGACACATTTCAAACGACTCGACATGATTCATCTCGATTCACCTTGAATTTGGTCAATTCGGCTGTATTCAGCTCTGTTTGGCTCTTTTCGGCTCTCTTCAACTCAATTTGACTCTATTCTACTGGACCCGACTCTACTTAATTCTATTCTCTTCTTTCTATTGTGTTCTGTTGTGTTGTAGTCTAGCCTCTCCTGCCGTACCCTCCTCTACTCTAATCTATTCGATTCAACGCATTTCGACGCGATTCCATGTGATTAGGCTTGAATCGGCTCGATTTAGCTCTATTTGGCTTGAATTGGGTCAATTCGTCTCGATTCTGCTCAATTCAGCATAATTAGGCTCGAGTGAACCTTATTCAGCCCTGTTCAGCTCTACTCAACCCTTTCTACTTTATTTGTCTCTATTTGGCTCCATTCAACTCCCTTCCACACCATTCTACTCTTTTCTACTCTATTCTATTCTGTTCTACCCTACCCTACTCTAACCTATTCTAATCGATTCGATTCATCACGATTTGTCTCCTTTCCTCTCCATTCGAATCGATTCGGCTTGAATTGGATCTATTCATCTATATTCTGCACTACCCGACTCTGACTATTCCACTCTACTCAACTCTACTCCATTCTACTCTTGGTATTCTCTTCTGTTCTACTCTATTCTATTCTTCTGTGCCCTTCCCTACTGAATCCCAGCCTAACCTACACTACTCTAATCTATTCAATTTAATTCGATTCCATTCAGTTTGACACCATTCGACCCGATTTGAGACAATTCGACGGGATTCGGTGAGATTCCGCGAGATTTGATGCGTTTTGGTGGGATTTGATGGAGTTCGACGAGATCCGATGCAATAGGATCTCGTGTGTTTTGGCTCGATTTTGCTGGGTTCAGTTTGTCTCTATCTGGCTCATTTCAGCTCCACTAGGCTCCATTCATCCCGAAGCTGGTCGACTCGACTCGATTCGGCTCATTTTGGTCATATGTGGTCCTATTCAGCGTTATTCGGCTCTATTCAACTCTTTTCTACTCTCTGCATCTCTGTTCGAATCCATTTGACTCCATTCCACACCATTCTATTCCATTCTACACTACTGTATTCTACAAAACCCTCCCCCACCCTAGCCTATCCTAATCTAGTCTGCTCTTTTCTAGTCTCCTTTTCTATTTTCTCGATTCCATCCTATGCTACTCTACCATACCCTGCGCTAAGCTAACCTACCCTGACCTATGCTGTTCTATTCTATTTCCTTCTATTTTCTCTGTTCCACCGTATGCTTCCCTACCCTATGCTACCCCACCGTACCATACTCTACTACTTAGGGTTACTTAATAAGGGTCCTAATTAAGGGGAGTAGTTCGGGCAAGGGTACTCCTTAAGGCAAGTGTACTAGTTCAGGCTACGAGTTAAGGCCAGGCTACTAGTTAAGGCCAGGCTACTAGTTAAGGCATGGGTACTTGTTGAGGGTACTGGTTAAGGCAAGGGTACCCGTTCAGGCTACTTGTTAAGGACATACTACTAGTGAAGGCAAGGGTACTAGTGAAGACTACTGGTTAAGGCAAGGGTACTTGTTAGGACTACTAGTTAAGGCAAGGGTACTAGATTAGGCTAAGAGTTCAGGCAAGGGTACTCGTTCAGATTACTGACTTAGGGTACTATTCAAGACTAGTTGTCTAGGCTACTGCTCTATGCCACTAGTCTAGCTGACTAGTCCAGCTTACTAGTCTAGGCTTCTACTCTAGCCTTCTCTTGTCTACTCTAATGTAGTCTACTTGCATCTACCCTAGTCTTCCTATCATAAACTACCCTACCCTAACCTATTCTAATCGATTCCATTTGATTCGATTCAAAGCATTTCGATGCGACCGGACACCATCACGCTTGAGTCGGCTCGATTCCGCAACATCAGCTCGATTCAGCTCGATTTGGCTCGAATCGCTTCAATTCAGCTCGTTTCCACTCGTTTCAGCCTTATTCGGCCCTATTTGGCTCGATTCGACTCTTTTCTACTCTATTTGTCTCTGTTCGACTCCATTTGACTCCACTCTTCTCCATTCTACGCTATTCTACTCTATTCTGTTCTACTCTACCCTACGATGCTCTAATCTATTCGATTGGATGCGATTCGAAGCAATTCGGTGTGATTCATCTCGTTTTGTTTCCATTTGACTCGATTCGGCCAGAATTGGCTCTATTCAGCTATATCCTGCACTCTTTGACTCTATTTGACTCAATTCTACTCTGCTCTACTCTTGTCTGCTTTACTCTCTCTACTCTACCCTACTGTACTATATTCTATTCTGTACTATTGTGTTCTATTCTACCCACCCGCCCCTCCCCTACCCTTCCCTAATCTATTTGATTAGATTCGATGTGACGTATTTCCACGCGATTTGACGCGATTAGGCTTGAATCAGCTCGATTCAGTTCGAATCGGCTCTATTCGGCTCGACTTGGCTCCATTTCACTCCATTCGGCTCGATTAGGCTCGAATTCCATCGATTCTGCTGGATTCTGCTCAATTAGGCCTTATTTGGGCCTATTCGGCCCTATTCTGCTCTATTAGACTCTTTTGTACTCTATTCATATCTATCCGTCTCTATTGGACTCCGTTCAACTCCATTCCTCACTATTTTCCTCTCTTCTATTCTACCCTTCCCTACCCTAATCTCTTCTAATCGATTCGATTTGATTTGACGCGATTCGAAGCAACCGGACGTGATTCGTCTCGTTTTGTCTCCACTCGGCTCAATTCGGCTATGTTCTCTCTCTTTGACTCTATTCTATTCTGTTGTATTCTTTCTGTTCTGCTCTATTCTCCCCTATTCTGTTGTACTCTATTCTATTCTACCCTACCCGACCCAACGGCACCCCACCCGAACCTACCCTACTTTAATCTATTGGATTCAATTCGATTCCGTGCAAAGCGATTTGATAGGACTTGACTGGATTCGGCAAGATCTGAAGGGATTTGATGAGATTCCATGCGACTGGACGTGATTCAGTAGGATTCTCTGAGGTTTGACGCAATTCGAAGTTATTTGACGTGATTCGATGGGATTCGACACGATATGAAGCGATTTGACCTTGTTTGATTCAAAACGATGTGACTCGACTCGATTCGACCTGATTCGATTCGACGCTGTTCGGTGACAGTCAGTGCGATTCTGCTTGATTCCGCTCCATTAGGTGTGATTCGGCAGTATAAAGCTCTTTTCGGCTGTATTCAGCTCCATTCGTCTCTATTCAGCTTATTCGGCTCTATTCGACTGTATTCGACTCTACTCTTTTCCACTCTATTCTACTCGATTCTATTCCTTCTATTCTGTTCTAATCTCTTCTATTCCACTCTACTCTGTTCTATTCTACCCTCCCCTTCCCTCCCCTCCCCTTCTCTAATCTATACGTCTTGATTGGATTTGACGCGTTGAACGCGATTCGAGGCGATGAAGCTTGAATCGGCTCGATTCGGCTCGATTTGGCTCTATTCGGCTCAGTTAGGCTCCATTCAGCTTGTTTTGGCTTGAATCGCTTCGAATCTGCTCGATTTGGCCTTCTTCGGCCCTATTCTGCTCTATTCGACTCTTTTCTACTCTATTCGTTTCTATTTGACTCCATTCTACTCCATTCTATTCATTCCACACTATTCTACACTATTCTACTCTATTCTGCTCTACCCTACCCAACACCACTCTAATTTACTCTACTTGCTTCTACACGATTCCTCTCATTTTGTCTGCATTTGGCTCTATTCAGCTCTATTCTACTCTTCTCTACTCTATTGTATTGTTTCTACTCTGTTCTGTACTATTCTACTCTATTCTACCCTACCCTATGCTACCCAACTCTAAGGTATTGTAATCCACTTGATTGGATTTGATTCAACCCATTTCGACGCGATTCGGCTCGATTTGGCTCTGTTCAAATCTATTCTACTCTACTCTATTCCCCTCTATTCTACTCTAGCCTACTCTTTTCTGTATTCGTTCTGTGTTGTTCTGTTCTATTTTGTTGTGTTCTGTTCTGTTTTATTCTATTCTACTCTATTCTACCCTACTCTAGCCTACCCGAACCTCCCCTACTCTAGTCTATTCAATTGAATTCGAGAAATTTTGACGCGACTAGGGGCCGAATCGGCGTGATTCATGTCCATTCGGCTCCATTTGTCTCGAATAGTGTCGATTCAGCTCGATTAGGCTCGATTTGGCTCCATTAGGCTCGATTCACTGGATTCGGCTCGATTTCGCTCAATTCAGCTCGATTTGGCCCTCTTTGGCCCTCTTCGGCTCTCTTCAGCTCTTTTCTACTCTACTCGATTCCGTTGCACACCATTCTACTCCATTCTACGCTGTTCTACTATACCCTGTAATTGATTCGATGGGATTCGACGCCATTCGACGTGATTTGTCTCGTTTCGTCTCCATTCAGCTTGATTCGACTCTGTTCTACTCTACTCTATTCTACTCTACACTATTCTGCTCTGCTCTACCCTTTTCTACTCTATTCTATTGTATCCTTTCCATTCTCTTCTACTGTGTTCAAGTCTACTCTATTCCATCCTACCCTCATCTAATCTATTCTACTGGATTCGATTCCACGCATCTCGATGCGATTCGGCTCAAATCGGCTCCTTTCCACTCCATTCATCCCCAATCGGCTCAAATCGGTTCGATTCAGCTCTAATCGGCTCCATTCGGCTCCAGTCAGCTCCAATAGGCTCTATTCAGCTCTATTCGGCTCTATTAGACTCTACTCAACTCTATTATCTCTTTTCGACTCCACTCGACTCCATGCTACACCATTCTACTCCATCCTAAACTATTCTCTACTGTATTGTATTGTACTCTACCCTACTCTAGTCTATTCTAATGGATTGGATTGGATTGGAATTGATCAGATTCAATGCAATTCGACGGGATTCGACGCGATACGGCACGATTCCACGGGATTCGGCGTGATTCGTCTTGGTTTCTATCCATTTAGCTCTTTTGGGCTCTATTTGGCTCTATTCGGCAATGTTCGACTCTGCTCTACTCTACTCTTCTATACTCTGCTCGTCTCGACCCTATTCTTTCAGTTCTGTTCTCTTCTCTTCTGTTCTACTGCACTCTATTCTACCCTACCCTACCCTAACTTAGCCTACTGTAATCTGTTCTATGCTATTCGACACACTTGAATGGGATTCGACCTGATTCGGGTCATATCGGCTCGATTCATCTCCTTTCTGCTCCATTAAACTCGATTCGGTTCTATTCGGCTCTTTTCCACTCTATTCGGCTCTTTTTGGCAGTATTCGACTCTATTTGACTCTAGTCTACTCGATTCTTTCTGTTCTGTTCTATTCTACTCTATTCTTCTCTACCCTACCGTAGCCTTACCTTCCCCACACTAATCTATTTGATTCGATTCGACACATTTCAAACGACTCGACATGATTCATCTCGATTCACCTTGAATTTGGTCAATTCGGCTGTATTCAGCTCTGTTTGGCTCTTTTCGGCTCTCTTCAACTCAATTTGACTCTATCCTACTGGACCGACTCTACTTAATTCTATTCTCTTCTTTCTATTGTGTGCTGTTGTGTTGTAGTCTAGCCTCTCCTGCCGTACCCTCCTCTACTCTAATCTATTCGATTCAACGCATTTTGACACGATTCCATGTGATTAGGCTTGAATCGGCTCGATTTAGCTCTATTTGGCTTGAATTGGGTCAATTCGTCTCGATTCTGCTCAATTCAGCATAATTAGGCTCGAGTGAACCTTATTCAGCCCTGTTCAGCTCTACTCAACCCTTTCTACTTTATTTGTCTCTATTTGGCTCCATTCAACTCCATTCCACACCACTCTACTCTTTTCTACTCTATTCTATTCTGTTCTACCCTACCCTACTCTAATCTATTCTAATCGATTCGATTCATCACGATTTGTCTCCTTTCCTCTCCATTCGAATCGATTCGGCTTGAATTGGATCTATTCATCTGTATTCTGCACTACCCGACTCTGACTATTCCACTCTACTCAACTCTACTCCATTCTACTCTTGGTATTCTCTTCTGTTCTACTCTATTCTATTCTTCTGTGCCCTTCCCTACTGAATCCCAGCCTAACCTACACTACTCTAATCTATTCAATTTAATTCGATTCCATTCAGTTTGACACCATTCGACCCGATTTGAGACAATTCGACGGGATTCGGTGAGATTCCGCGAGATTTGATGCGTTTTGGTGGGATTTGATGGAGTTCGACGAGATCCGATGCAATAGGATCTCGTGTGTTTTGGCTCGATTTTGCTGGGTTCAGTTTGTCTCTATCTGGCTCATTTCAGCTCCACTAGGCTCCATTCATCCCGAAGCTGGTCGACTCGACTCGATTCGGCTCATTTTGGTCATATGTGGTCCTATTCAGCGTTATTCGGCTCTATTCAACTCTTTTCTTCTCTCTGCATCTCTGTTCGAATCCATTTGACTCCATTCCACACCATTCTATTCCATTCTACACTACTGTATTCTACAAAACCCTCCCCCACCCTAGCCTATCCTAATCTAGTCTGCTCTTTTCTAGTCTCCTTTTCTATTTTCTCGATTCCATCCTATGCTACTCTACCATACCCTGCACTAAGCTAACCTACCCTGACCTATGCTGTTCTATTCTATTTCCTTCTATTTTCTCTGTTCCACCGTATGCTTCCCTACCCTATGCTACCCCACCGTACCATACTCTACTACTTAGGGTTACTTAATAAGGGTCCTAATTAAGGGGAGTAGTTCGGGCAAGGGTACTCCTTAAGGCAAGTGTACTAGTTCAGGCTACTAGTTAAGGCCAGGCTACTAGTTAAGGCATGGGTACTTGTTGAGGGTACTGGTTAAGGCAAGGGTACCCGTTCAGGCTACTTGTTAAGGACATACTACTAGTGAAGGCAAGGGTACTAGTGAAGACTACTGGTTAAGGCAAGGGTACTTGTTAGGACTACTAGTTAAGGCAAGGGTACTAGATTAGGCTAAGAGTTCAGGCAAGGGTACTCGTTCAGATTACTGACTTAGGGTACTATTCAAGACTAGTTGTCTAGGCTACTGCTCTATGCCACTAGTCTAGCTGACTAGTCCAGCTTACTAGTCTAGGCTTCTACTCTAGCCTTCTCTTGTCTACTCTAATGTAGTCTACTTGCATCTACCCTAGTCTTCCTATCATAAACTACCCTACCCTAACCTATTCTAATCGATTCCATTTGATTCGATTCAAAGCATTTCGATGCGACCGGACACCATCACGCTTGAGTCGGCTCGATTCCGCAACATCAGCTCGATTCAGCTCGATTTGGCTCGAATCGCTTCAATTCAGCTCGTTTCCACTCGTTTCAGCCTTATTCGGCCCTATTTGGCTCGATTCGACTCTTTTCTACTCTATTTGTCTCTGTTCGACTCCATTTGACTCCACTCTTCTCCATTCTACGCTATTCTACTCTATTCTGTTCTACTCTACCCTACGATGCTCTAATCTATTCGATTGGATGCGATTCGAAGCAATTCGGTGTGATTCATCTCGTTTTGTTTCCATTTGACTCGATTCGGCCAGAATTGGCTCTATTCAGCTATATCCTGCACTCTTTGACTCTATTTGACTCAATTCTACTCTGCTCTACTCTTGTCTGCTTTACTCTCTCTACTCTACCCTACTGTACTATATTCTATTCTGTACTATTGTGTTCTATTCTACCCACCCGCCCCTCCCCTACCCTTCCCTAATCTATTTGATTAGATTCGATGTGACGTATTTCCACGCGATTTGACGCGATTAGGCTTGAATCAGCTCGATTCAGTTCGAATCGGCTCTATTCGGCTCGACTTGGCTCCATTTCACTCCATTCGGCTCGATTAGGCTCGAATTCCATCGATTCTGCTGGATTCTGCTCAATTAGGCCTTATTTGGGCCTATTTGGCCCTATTCTGCTCTATTAGACTCTTTTGTACTCTATTCATATCTATCCGTCTCTATTGGACTCCGTTCAACTCCATTCCTCACTATTTTCCTCTCTTCTATTCTACCCTTCCCTACCCTAATCTCTTCTAATCGATTCGATTTGATTTGACGCGATTCGAAGCAACCGGACGTGATTCGTCTCGTTTTGTCTCCACTCAGCTCAATTCGGCTATGTTCTCTCTCTTTGACTCTATTCTATTCTGTTGTATTCTTTCTGTTCTGCTCTATTCTCCCCTATTCTGTTGTACTCTATTCTATTCTACCCTACCCGACCCAACGGCACCCCACCCGAACCTACCCTACTTTAATCTATTGGATTCAATTCGATTCCGTGCAAAGCGATTTGATAGGACTTGACTGGATTCGGCAAGATCTGAAGGGATTTGATGAGATTCCATGCGACTGGACGTGATTCAGTAGGATTCTCTGAGGTTTGACGCAATTCGAAGTTATTTGACGTGATTTGATGGGATTCGACACGATATGAAGCGATTTGACCTTGTTTGATTCAAAACGATGTGACTCGACTCGATTCGACCTGATTCGATTCGACGCTGTTCGGTGACAGTCAGTGCGATTCTGCTTGATTCCGCTCCATTAGGTGTGATTCGGCAGTATAAAGCTCTTTTCGGCTGTATTCAGCTCCATTCGTCTCTATTCAGCTTATTCGGCTCTATTCGACTGTATTCGACTCTACTCTTTTCCACTCTATTCTACTCGATTCTATTCCTTCTATTCTGTTCTAATCTCTTCTATTCCACTCTACTCTGTTCTATTCTACCCTCCCCTTCCCTCCCCTCCCCTTCTCTAATCTATACGTCTTGATTGGATTTGACGCGTTGAACGCGATTCGAGGCGATGAAGCTTGAATCGGCTCGATTCGGCTCGATTTGGCTCTATTCGGCTCAGTTAGGCTCCATTCAGCTTGTTTTGGCTTGAATCGCTTCGAATCTGCTCGATTTGGCCTTCTTCGGCCCTATTCTGCTCTATTCGACTCTTTTCTACTCTATTCGTTTCTATTTGACTCCATTCTACTCCATTCTATTCATTCCACACTATTCTACACTATTCTACTCTATTCTGCTCTACCCTACCCAACACCACTCTAATTTACTCTACTTGCTTCTACACGATTCCTCTCATTTTGTCTGCATTTGGCTCTATTCAGCTCTATTCTACTCTTCTCTACTCTATTGTATTGTTTCTACTCTGTTCTGTACTATTCTACTCTATTCTACCCTACCCTATGCTACCCAACTCTAAGGTATTGTAATCCACTTGATTGGATTTGATTCAACCCATTTCGACGCGATTCGGCTCGATTTGGCTCTGTTCAAATCTATTCTACTCTACTCTATTCCCCTCTATTCTACTCTAGCCTACTCTTTTCTGTATTCGTTCTGTGTTGTTCTGTTCTATTTTGTTGTGTTCTGTTCTGTTTTATTCTATTCTACTCTATTCTACCCTACTCTAGCCTACCCGAACCTCCCCTACTCTAGTCTATTCAATTGAATTCGAGAAATTTTGACGCGACTAGGGGCCGAATCGGCGTGATTCATGTCCATTCGGCTCCATTTGTCTCGAATAGTGTCGATTCAGCTCGATTAGGCTCGATTTGGCTCCATTAGGCTCGATTCACTGGATTCGGCTCGATTTCGCTCAATTCAGCTCGATTTGGCCCTCTTTGGCCCTCTTCGGCTCTCTTCAGCTCTTTTCTACTCTACTCGATTCCGTTGCACACCATTCTACTCCATTCTACGCTGTTCTACTATACCCTGTAATTGATTCGATGGGATTCGACGCCATTCGACGTGATTTGTCTCGTTTCGTCTCCATTCAGCTTGATTCGACTCTGTTCTACTCTACTCTATTCTACTCTACACTATTCTGCTCTGCTCTACCCTTTTCTACTCTATTCTATTGTATCCTTTCCATTCTCTTCTACTGTGTTCAAGTCTACTCTATTCCATCCTACCCTCATCTAATCTATTCTACTGGATTCGATTCCACGCATCTCGATGCGATTCGGCTCAAATCGGCTCCTTTCCACTCCATTCATCCCCAATCGGCTCAAATCGGTTCGATTCAGCTCTAATCGGCTCCATTCGGCTCCAGTCAGCTCCAATAGGCTCTATTCAGCTCTATTCGGCTCTATTAGACTCTACTCAACTCTATTATCTCTTTTCGACTCCACTCGACTCCATGCTACACCATTCTACTCCATCCTAAACTATTCTCTACTGTATTGTATTGTACTCTACCCTACTCTAGTCTATTCTAATGGATTGGATTGGATTGGATTGGATTGGATTGGATTGGATTGGATTGGATTGGAATTGATCAGATTCAATGCAATTCGACGGGATTCGACGCGATACGGCACGATTCCACGGGATTCGGCGTGATTCGTCTTGGTTTCTATCCATTTAGCTCTTTTGGGCTCTATTTGGCTCTATTCGGCAATGTTCGACTCTGCTCTACTCTTCTATACTCTGCTCGTCTCGACCCTATTCTTTCAGTTCTGTTCTCTTCTCTTCTGTTCTACTGCACTCTATTCTACCCTACCCTACCCTAACTTAGCCTACTGTAATCTGTTCTATGCTATTCGACACACTTGAATGGGATTCGACCTGATTCGGGTCATATCGGCTCGATTCATCTCCTTTCTGCTCCATTAAACTCGATTCGGTTCTATTCGGCTCTTTTCCACTCTATTCGGCTCTTTTTGGCAGTATTCGACTCTATTTGACTCTAGTCTACTCGATTCTTTCTGTTCTGTTCTATTCTACTCTATTCTTCTCTACCCTACCGTAGCCTTACCTTCCCCACACTAATCTATTTGATTCGATTCGACACATTTCAAACGACTCGACATGATTCATCTCGATTCACCTTGAATTTGGTCAATTCGGCTGTATTCAGCTCTGTTTGGCTCTTTTCGGCTCTCTTCAACTCAATTTGACTCTATTCTACTGGACCCGACTCTACTTAATTCTATTCTCTTCTTTCTATTGTGTTCTGTTGTGTTGTAGTCTAGCCTCTCCTGCCGTACCCTCCTCTACTCTAATCTATTCGATTCAACGCATTTCGACGCGATTCCATGTGATTAGGCTTGAATCGGCTCGATTTAGCTCTATTTGGCTTGAATTGGGTCAATTCGTCTCGATTCTGCTCAATTCAGCATAATTAGGCTCGAGTGAACCTTATTCAGCCTTGTTCAGCTCTACTCAACCCTTTCTACTTTATTTGTCTCTATTTGGCTCCATTCAACTCCCTTCCACACCATTCTACTCTTTTCTACTCTATTCTATTCTGTTCTACCCTACCCTACTCTAATCTATTCTAATCGATTCGATTCATCACGATTTGTCTCCTTTCCTCTCCATTCGAATCGATTCGGCTTGAATTGGATCTATTCATCTATATTCTGCACTACCCGACTCTGACTATTCCACTCTACTCAACTCTACTCCATTCTACTCTTGGTATTCTCTTCTGTTCTACTCTATTCTATTCTTCTGTGCCCTTCCCTACTGAATCCCAGCCTAACCTACACTACTCTAATCTATTCAATTTAATTCGATTCCATTCAGTTTGACACCATTCGACCCGATTTGAGACAATTCGACGGGATTCGGTGAGATTCCGTGAGATTTGATTGGTTTTGGTGGGATTGGATGGAATTCGACGAGATCTGATGCAATAGGATGCAATTAAGTGTGTTTTGGCTCGATTTTGCTGGGTTCAGTTTGTCTCTATTTGGCTCATTTCAGCTCCACTAGGCTCCATTCATCTCTAATCTGGTCGATTCGACTCGATTCGGCTCGTTTCGGCCCTACTTGGTCCTATTCAGCGTTATTTGGCTCTATTCAACTCATTTCTACTCTATTCATCTCTGTTTGACTCCATTCACATCCATTCCACACCATTCTACACTATTGTATTCTACAGAACCCTCCCCCTCCCTACCCTATCCTAATCTAGTCTGCTCTTTTCTAGTCTCCTTTTCTATTTTCTCTGTTCCATCCTATGCTACTCCACTGTACCCTACACTAAGCTAACCTACCCTGACCTATTCTTTTCTGTTCTATTTCATTCTATTTTCTCTGTTCTACCGTATGCTACCCTACCCTATGCTACCCCACCAAACCATACCCTACTGCTTAGGGTTACTCAATAAGGGTCCTAATTAAGGGGAGTAGTTCGGGCAAGGGTAGTACTTAAGGCAAGGGCACTAGTTCAGGCTAGTAGTTAAGGCCAGGGTTCTAGTTATGTAAGGGTACTAGTTAAGGCCAGAGTACTAGTTAAGGCATGGGTACTTGTTGAGGGTACTAGTTAAGGAAAGGGTAGTACTTCAGGCTACTAGTTAAGGACGTGCTACTAGTTAGTTACTACCCTACTCTGACCTTACCCACCCTACACTAAGCTGTTTGATTCGATTCGACAGATTTCAACGCAATTCAACATGATTCGTCTCGATTCACCTCGAATTTGGGCGATTCGGCTGTATTCAGCCCTGTTCAGCGCTTTTTTTGGTCTATTCAGCTCGATTTGACTCTATTCTACTGTACTAGACCCTATTTAATTCTATTCTATTCTTTCTATTGTGTTCTGGTGTGTTCTATTCTAACCTCTCCCACCCTACCGTCCTCTACTCTATGTGATTCGATTCAATGCATTTTGACACGATTCCATGCGATTAGGCTTGAATAGGCTTGATTTATGTCTGTTTGGTTTGAATTGAGTCAATTCGGCTCGATTCTGCCCCATTCAGCATAATTGGGCTCGATCCAATGTTACTTGGCCCTGTTCAGCTCTATTCAACTCTTTTCTACCTTATTCGTCTGTATTGGCTCCATTCGACTCCATTTCACACCGTTCTACGCTGTTTGACTCCATTCTACACTATTTTACTCTGTTCTACCCTACCCTACTCTGATGTATTCTAATCGATTTGATTCATCGTGATTTGTTCCTTTTCCTCTCCATCCGACTTGATTCAGCTCGAATTGGATCTATTTATCTGTATTCTGCACTACTTGACTGTGACTATTCTACTCTACTCAACTCTACTCCATTCTACTCTTGGTATTCTCTTCAGTTCTACTCTATGTGACTCTATTCTATTCTTCTGTGCCTTACCCTACTGAATCCCAGCCTAACCTACACTACTCTAATCTGTTCAATTTAATTCGATTCCATTCAATTCGACCCGATTTGACACAATTCGACGGGATTCAGTGAGATTCCATGAGATTTGACGGGTTTTGGTGGGATTCGATGGAATTCGATGAGATTCGATGCAATAGGATGCGATTAGGTGCGATTTGGCTCGATCTAGCTCAGCTCATTTTGTTTGTCTCTATTTGGCTCATTTCAACTCCATTCGGCTCCATTTAGCTCGAATCTGGTCGAATTGACTCGATTCGGCTCTATTCAGCTCGATTCGGCCTTATTTGGCCCTATTTGGCACTATTCTGCTCTATTCAACTCTTTTCTACTCTAGTCATCTCTGTTCGACTCCATTAGACTCCATTCCACGCCATTCTACACTATTCTATTCTACAGAACCCTACCCAACCCTACCCTATCATATTCTAATCTGTTCTTTTCTATTCTATTCTCTTTTTCTATTTTCTCTATTCCATCCTATGCTACTCTACCATACCCTACAGTAAATTAACCTCCCCTGACCTATGCTGTTCTATTCTATTTTATTCTTTTTTGTCTGTCCCACCGTATGCTACCCTACCCTATGCTACCTCACCGTATCATACCCTACTATTTAGGGGTACTCAAAAAGGGTACTAATTAAGGGTACTAGTTTGGCCAAGGGTACAACTTAAGGGTACAACTTAAGACAAGGGTACTAGTTCAGGCTACTAGTTAAGGTCAGGGTACTAGTTAAGGCAAAGTTTCTAGTTAAGACTACTAGTTAAGGCAAGGGTACTAGTTAAGGGTTGTAGTTAAGGTGAGAGTACTCGTTTAGACTACTAGTTAGGGCAAGGCTATTAGTTAAGATTCAGCTTGATTTGGCTTGAATTGCTTTGATTCAGCTCTTTTCGACTCGATTCGGCTCGGTTCAGCCTTATTCGGCCCTATCCAGCTCGATTCGACTCTTTTCTACTTTATATTTCTCTATTTGACTGCATTTGACTCCATTCTACTGCTTTCTACTCTATTCTGTTCTTCCCTACCCTACTCTAATCTATTCTAATGGATTCGATTCAACGCGATTCGAAACAATTCGATGCGATTCGTCTCGTTTTGTTTCTATTCGGCTCAATTCGGCTAGAATTGGCTCTATTCAGCTATTTCCTGCACTATTTGACTCTATTCGACTCATTCTGCTCTACTCTTCTCTACTTTACTCTGCTCTACCCTACTGTACTATATTCTATTCTTTCTATTCTGTACTGTTCTATTCTGTTCTACCCTCCCTGCCCCTCCCCTGCCCTTCCATAATCTATTTGATTCGATTCGATGTGACGCATTTCCACGCGAATCGACGCGATTAGACTTGAATCAGCTCAATTCGCTTCAAACCAGCTCGGTTTGACTCCGTTTCAGTCCATTTGGCTATATTTGTCTCGAACTGCATCGATTCTGCTGGATTCTGCTCGATTAGGACTTATTTGGCCGTATTCGGCCCTATTCTGCCTATTCGACTCTTTTCTACTCTATTCATCTCTATTCGACTCCATTGTATTCCATTCCACACTATTCTTCACTATTCTCCTCTATTCTATCCTACCCTTCCCTTTCATAATCTGTTCTAATCGATTCCATTTGATTTGACCCGATTCAAAGCGATTCAACGCGATTTGTCTCGTTTTGTCTCCATTCGGCTCAATTTGGCTATGTTCTGCACTATTTGACTCTATTCTACTCTATTCTATTCTGTTGTATTCTTTCTATTCTGTTCTGTTCTCTCCTATTCTGTTGTACTCTGTTCTATTCTATCCTACCCAACCCTACTGCACCCCACCCAAACCTACCCTACTTTAAGCTATTTGACTCAATTTGAATCAGTTCTACGCGATTTGACAGGATTCAATGGGATTGGACGAGATCCGAAGGCATTCGACGGGATTCGAAGAGATTTGACCAGATTCTATGCAATTCAGCATGATTCAGCAGAATTCTATGAGATTTGACACAATTCGAAGTTATTCGACGTGATATGACGCGATTCGCCGTGATTCAACGACATTCGACCCAATTCGAAGTGATATGAAGTGATTTGACCTGGTTTGACGCAAAACAGTGTGATTTGATGCGATTTGACAGTATTCAGCGATGGTGCAATTCTGCTTGATTCAGCTCAATTAGTTGCAGTTCGGCGCTATATGGCTCTTTTCAGCTGTATTCAGCTCCATTCAGCTCTAGTCTCTAAACGACTGCATTCGATTCTACTCTTTTCCACTCTATTCTATTCTATTCCTTTTATTCTGTTCTAATATCTTCTATTATACTCTATTCTACCCTCCCCTCCTCTACCCTTCTTTAATCTATACGTTTCTATTGGATCTGATGCATTTAATGCGATTTGACGCGATTAAGCTTGAATTGGCTCGATTCAGATCGGTTTGGCTCTATTCGGCTCAATTAGGCTCCATTCAGCTCGTTTTGGCTTGAATCACTTCGATTCTACTTTATTCGGCCTTATTCAGGCCTATTCTGCTCTATTCGACTCTTTTCTACTCTATTCGTCTCTATTTGACTCCATTCTATTCATTCCACACCATTGTACTCTATGCTACTCTATTCTGCTCTACCCTACCCTACACCACTCTAATTTACTCTAATCGATTCGACGTGATTCCTCTCACTTCGTCTGTATTCAGCTCTACTCTATTACACTCTAGTCTACTCTATTGTACTGTAATCTACTCTTCTCTATTCTATTGCATGGTTTCTATTCTGTTCTATTTCTAGTCTTCCTTGCCGTGCTGTGCTGTACCCTGCCATGCTGTGCCCTGCCTTGCCCTGCCTTCCCGTCCCCTTCCCTCCCCTCCCCTCCCCTGCTCTGCCCTGCTTTTCAGCACGAATCGGAGTGAATCAATGCAATTTTACCCATTTTGACACCATTTGGCATGATTTGACTTGATTCGACTAGATTCTATTCTATTTTTCTAATCTCTCTGTTCCACCCTTTACTACCCTACCCTACCCTGCCCAAATCTAGTCTGTTCTTTTCTATTCTATTCTCTCTATTCCACTCTATGCTACCCCACCATATGCTACCCTAGCATGCGCTACACCTACCCTACCCTATCCTTACCCTACCATACCCTACCCAACGAGTCAAGTCTAGTCTACTAGTCAGGGCTAATTTCACTCAGCATAATGCCTTCCAGATTCATCCATGTTATGAAATGTTTCACAGATTCATCACTGTTCATTATCAGTGCATAATGCCCCACTGTGTAACTATACCATAATTTATTCATCCATTTATCTGTTGATGGGCACCTTAGTTGCTTCCATCTTTCTGCTATTGTAAACAGAGTTTCAATGAACATAGGTGTGCATATATCTTCGTGTAAAGGCTCTTATTTCTCTAGGATATATTCCAAGAAGTGGGATTGCTGGATTGTATGGTATTTCTATTTCTAGCATTTTAAGGAAGCACCAAATCAATTTCCAAATTGGTTGTACCATTTTACTTTCCCACCAGTAGTGTATAAGTGTTCCAATATCTCCACAGCCTCTCCAACATTTACTGTTTTGTGTCTTTTGGATTAAACCACCCTTGTTGGAGTGAGATGAAATCTCATTGTAGTTTTGATTTGCATTTCTCTAGTGACTAATGATCTTGAGCATTTCCTCATGTATCTGTTAGCTACCCTTCTTTAGTGAAGTTTCTGTTCATATCTTTTACCCATTTTTTAAATTGGGTTGTCTTTTTGTAGTTTTCTGCAGTATCACGTAGATTTTAGAGATCAGGCACTGATCAGAAATTTCATAGCTAAAAACTTTTTCCCAGTCTGTAGGTAACCTTTTTACTCTTTTGATGACGTCTTTGAATGAGCATAGGTGTTTGATTTTTAGGAGCTCCCAGTTATCTAGTTTTTCATCTGCATTTTTAGTAGTTTTGTATACTGTTTATGCCATGTATTAGGGGTCTTAACGTTGTCCCTTTTTTTCTTCCAGTGGGATGCAGACCCCAAACTCTCATAAAAAGACCAGACTTAACAGTCTGAGACTAAAAGGACCCTGGTGGTGATGGCCCCCAGACCTTCTGTTGGCCCAGGACAGGAACCATTCCCAAAGCCAACTCTTCAGACAGGGATTGGACTGGACAATGGGTTGGAGAGGGATGCTGGAGAGGAGTGAGCTTCTTGGATCTGGTGGACATCAGAGACTATGTTGGCATCTCCTGCCTGGAGGGGAGATGAGAGGGTGGAGAGGGTTAGAAGCTGGAGAAATGGACACAAAAAGAGAGAGTGGATGGAGGGAACACGCTGTCTCATTAGGGGGAGACCAATTGGCAGTATGTGGCCAGGTGTATATAAGTTTTTGTATGAGAGACTGACTTGATTTGTAAACTTTCACTTAAAGCACAATAAAAATTAAAAAAAAAAGATTGGAAAAAAAGTCTGTGAGTCATCATCAAGATACTCCATTAGTCTCACCCTTTCAGGAGCAAGGAAGAATGAAGAAAACTAAAAATACAAAGGAAAGATTAGTCCAAAGAACTAATGGACCACATCTACCATGGCCTCCACCAGACTTAGTGCAGTAAAACTACTTGGTGCCTGGCTACCACCACTGGCTACTCTGAGAGGGATCACAATAGAGAGTTTTGAACACTCCTGAAGAAAAATGTAGAAAAATATTCTAACTCACAAAAAATACCAGACTTACTGGCCTGACAGACTGCAGAAACCCCGAGTGTATGGCCCCCAGGCACCCATTTAGCTCAGTAAAGAAGTCACTCTTGAGATTCACCCTTCAGCCAAAGATTAGACAGGCCCACGAAACAAAATGAGACTAAAGGGGCACAACAGCCATGGGGCAAGGACCACAAGGCAGGAGGTGGCAGGAAAGGCAGTAATACGGATCCCAAGTTTGAGATGGGACAGTGTTGACATGTTGTGGTGTTGGTAACCAATGTCATAAACCAATATACGTATTAGCTGTTCAATGAGAAGCTAGATTGTTCTGTAAACCTTCATCTAAAGTACAATAAAAAACAAAGGTGGAAACAATCCAAGTGTCTATCAAAAGATATTGAATATGCAATATGTGACATAAAGATACGTGTGATATGTTGCAGCCATAGAGAGCAACGATGTTCTATTATTTGTAATAAATTGATGGACCTCGAATACATTCTTCTGAGTGAAATAACTGAAATCCCAAGAACAATTACTGCATGATCCCACTTATATGAAAATCTACAGTAAGCAAAATACACTGTAGATTAAAGGCTAGGACGGTTGGAGGCAAAAAAGCATGGGGAGTAATTGTTAAAAACAAAATAACAGCAATAAAATGAATATTCCTAACCAAATGGAAAGGAATCTGCGAAATATTGTATGTAAACTAGGTGATATTTTACTATACAAAGGCAGGCCAACCACCATTCTGCCAACAAAAGAGCACATAAAAACTATAAAATGGAGTCGTCATGTTGGAAATAACATACACAGCAGGCTGGTTAGGCTACAAGTAATCCATTTGTACTACAGAGAAGCAGTTACTGGATCATGCCAGAAAGAGGTGGCAGTATACTTTTGGGTAGTAGAATCCACTAAAAGGAAGGAGACTCACCATAAGGCGCAGCAATCCTTGGGTGGGTACAAGCGAGGTAGGAGGCCTGTGTGGAGTCAACTGGGGTCCATAATGGTCACCTGATACCCTGTGGTGTGTTTGTAGCTGCACATTACATGGGGGAAAATAAAGAAGGTCAGGTCCCCCATCAGAAAAACAGAACGCTGACAAGAGCCTCCTAATGCCAGCAGCATCCTAATGGCTTCAGAAAAGAAAGGAGTCAAGAAAGTAAGAGTCATTTCCATTCATAGGTGGGCTTCCCCATGCTCTGTAGATCCACCCTCCCCACCCTCTCTCAGGGCCAGTGCTTCCCCATGCCCTCCCTTGTCACTTATCTGACCCTAACCCTTGCCTTGCTTCTTCCACTCCCACTGAACTGGCACCAAGCCTACCAGGGAAAGTGGAGATCAGAACCAAGAGATGAGACACACCACAGAAAGTGAATACATTCTCTCTTTGGAGTCCTAAGGCCTCCTGTGACAGAAGAGACAAGGGGTGTGGCTGGGAAGCCCTACTACAAGAGGGATCTGTCATATTCTTGCAGATTGTTCAAGGAACACACACCCAGTTCCTAATCTCCCTTACCTGTCAGTTCCCCTGAGCCACCAGAGTGAGGCCCAGCCCCACATACCTGCTCAGGTTTCACTGAGACCTTCAACTGAATCTCAGGTCTTCCAGCACAGGAGCACATCAGAAGGTTCACAATGCCCACAGCCACGGTTGGAGAGATTCTGGCTGTGAAGGTCTGTATCTGGCTGTTTTTCAGCCAACTGAAGTGCCCTCAACTCAGGGTTCTTGGGGCCCTCTCTTCCCAGGCCCAGGTACTAACATTACATTTTCCTACCTCCTGGTTACTGGTGCTCTCTGACTCTAGAAAGGCTCCCCAGCTCTGAGGGGCAGCCTTTTGGTGGGACTTCCAAGTCAGGCTTGCCACAGGTGCACCTTTCTTACCAAAGTGACCTCTTTCATTTTTACAACTTTAAGGGGGTCTTTTGCAGCAGATCTGCCCAACACAACACGTCCTTTGATGTCCTGATTGCTGCTTCCTTGGTTACTGAATGTTGATGAAAGGGTCACGAAATCCTTGACAACTTCAAATATGTCTCTATTTCCTTTGTTAGTCCAGCGTGACAATTTTCATTTTCTTTATGTACAGGTGTAATTCACATTGAAGCTGTGATCTTTGAACTTCGTCAGGTAGTTCTTAAAGTTTTCTTCGTTTTCAGCATGCGAGGTTGTGTCGTCTTCATATCATAGGTTGTAAATGACACTCCTGCAATCCTGATGTCCCATTCTTCTTCATATACTCTGGCTTGTCAGATTATTTGTTAAACATAGAGATTGAAAAATCAGGATGAAAGGACACAATATTGCTACACTTTTTTTCCATTAACACATGGAAGGGCCTACTTCCCCCAAATGCCCCACTCACAATCTCTGATAAAGTACCCCAATGAAGTCGAAGTGTTCTGGCTTAGCACATTCTAATGACACACAGGCACATACACAGATAGACACACACACTGACAAGTGTAAATATTTATCAATTCGCTCTCCACTGGGAGCGCTGCAAGCCTTGATTTGTAAAGGCTGACAATTTACCTGATACAAATAATCCCGCCACAGCCCATTTCAAGGTGCCATCCTGATGTCACTGATCCACAATTGGGCACATATATGCTCCATCTACTATCCCAAGTTAACAGGAACTGATTCCAGCATAACTGATCCACTTTCTTATGAGTATGTACACACACTCCACCTGCACCACGAGAAGAACCCTTAACTCCCAACCCTAATATGTAAACCAAATATCGCTATATACCTCCAGAACACGCAACTCACAACTCCTGAACACACACATACAAATACTATCCATACCCTGAATACATATACATACCACCTTTTACTGCCTAGAGTTTTACTGAAAATCTATGGTCCGTGAATATTCACAGCCATTCCTGCAACTATATATGTGCTCTCCACACTTGCCTGAACAGGCACATGTACAACCAAGAGTACACATATATACTCAGTGACCACTGTACACACAATCGAACTAGCTATCACGACCAAGGTCAAAATGTCCTCTCATAAGCCACCCTAATACAGACCGACACAAAATTCCACATCTCTAAAACACATATAATACACAATTCCCAAAAAGCATGCACAATTTATATAAACCTCTCAGTTTCCAAATATACATACTTAACCTCCTACATCCTCCAGAATAAACACTGTAGAAAACCAATGAAACCAAATACAAACACAGCTACCTTCAATCTATATTATAAATACATATAAGTACACCACACAAACACAGAAAATGCACATACAAGCTATACCACCAAATTCTGCAAGAATTGGACCAGAATAGTCACAAAGAGGAACTCTGACTGCTTTCATACAGACAAAACCCACATACACTCACCCAAAACTCAACCATGGGTATACACCCCACACATTCAGAGATGCAGATAAAACTCTAAAACACCGCCAATCCTAGCACTCTAGCTAATATACACACACAACCTACACCCCTACATGCCCAGGTGTGCACAAATACCAGACGCCACACACATGCACACACACAGACACAAATATCTCCAATTCCTCAAAGTATACATGACCCAAAACACTATAGCACATCTCTAGAACATAACCTCACTTTTCCAACATCCACATATGCCCAAACACACATAGACATACCCTAACGTTTTCCAAAGAAATACAGGTAGAATACTCCAAGAATAATTCACGCATCCACTCATGACTTACGCACACCAGTATATACTCCCCATTCACAATGAAATAGATCTTACACATCCTATAGAAATACACTGAACCCCCATTCCAGGTCCCATATCCCACGTTTCTCAAAATCTCACACATAACCATATCAACATGCCACTCTCTGTGCAAATACAGAACCCCATCTTTTCGTCATATACACCCATCCTCATTTCCCAGAAAATACCATACTCCCTACTGAAAAATATTACACATAGCCCTAGAAAATAGTCATCTAAACTGCCATGCCCCTTCATGAAACACACAAACTCATTACATATACAGCTGTCCTCATACCCCAATTACAGCCTAAAGTATCCAGGATACTAAACCTATGCTAAAATACGACGCTGTATCTTCCAATACTAATGTAACCTCACAATGCCTGCCTATACATAATCCAACAATTCAAAATACTCAAACAGAAATCAATCCCCAATTTTCCAGAATACAGAATCATAGAAACCCCAGAATAAACATGGAAGGATGCATGTGCAACTCCAGAAAAGCACCCAAAGCAACACAACCATACGACATGCCCTGAGTACACACCAGTGACTCTCCCTCATTCCCCAAATATAGAAAAAGAACTGGTCCTATACCCAAACTAATATACACAGGTACACTCCCTCAAATGCCCCAATGGAAAGCAGAGAAACCCATTCCAAACCTACCATTATGTACACGCAAAGACCCAAAATTCATGGCAGAAGAGCCAGACCTAAAGTGTTCCCCTGAGCCACAATTTGTAAAGCAGCTCACCTCTAAGTCTTCGAGCACACATGCCTATATCTCATGCCCTGCACTCTCCCACAAAAACACACTCATATTGAACCCCAAATATTCATGTAGACACCACCAATCCACACACTTAATACAAACACAAACTTTCTGAGAACCCATTCAGAACATACACAACCTCCAAACTGTGAATTCATATAAACACATTTCTAACAGAGCCCGTATATGGGAGTAAAGCATAGTAGCAAAATTACTAAGGATGAGTTTGAGTAGCCTTTTTTTTTTACCTTTGTTTGTAAGAGAATTGACAGGAGAAAGTGGAAGAGCAGTACACTGTTGTCTGCAGGGTCTGAGGTCTCGCCCTCGACAGCCCAGCCCAGCCACTAGACCTACCCTTAGGGACCCTGCCATTCCCTGGCTCATGCCTGCGTGTCTCCCTGAAGAGGACCTTCGGCAACTGACGCCTGAGGCCTTTAGAGTGCAGAAGTTCCTGTCCCAGGAGAGGGTGCGCATGAGTGACCTCTTAAAGCAAGGCGGGAATGGGATCACCTGAGCCCTGCTGGTGCAGTGGCTAAGTGCTAGGGCTGCTAACCAAAAGGTCACCAGTTTGAATCCACCAGCCATTACTTGGAAACCCTATGGGGCCGTTCTACCCTGTCCTATAGGGTCGCTATGAGTTGCAATCGACTGTAAGGCAATTGGTTTATGGAGAGCAGTGCAGGAGCAGAATACAGAGCATCTGGGGAGCATTCTGAGGCTTCTTGGAAAGCAGGCTACACCTCCTCACCCGGAAGCTCCACGTTAGCCCTTCCGCCAAAGGTGGATGTCTGAAGCCACCACTCATGCTTTGTAAAAATTGTGGTCATTGCTATTTTGTGCCATGGAGTCGATCCCCCCTCACAGAGACCCTATAGGGCAGAGTAGAACTGCCGATTAGGGTTTCCTAGGCTGTAATCTTTATGGGAGCAGATTCCCTGCTCTTTCTTCTCTAAAGCCAGAGCCTCTGTTGCTGGGTATTTGGTTAGCAGCCCAGCGCTTAACCTTGCACCATCAGGGCTCCTTACCTAAAGCATAGCCTTTGCCGTGTAGTCCATTCCGAGTTACAGCAATCCTATAGGACAGAGTAGAACTGACCCATAGGGTTTCCAAGGAGTGGATAATGGATTTGAACTGCCAAATTTGGGTTAGTAGGCTCTTAATCACTTGGCACCACTTAAAACACAGTATCCTCGAATTGGGAATAGTGCTCTTACACATTTAGATACACTTTGGACCACATTCGTTTCTTCCTCTGAATGGACTTTCAAAAAATAATGTTTCTTTTTCCTATTCACTTTGAAAGTTCTTTTACACAACGGCACGGCCAAAGAATTTTAGACCTGGGAAACACTGTAAGGTATGCTTTCTTCTGACTCCATTCTTAGGTTTTTCCTACTGTATTTACTATCACACAGTATTTTTCATGCTGCATTTATTTAATACATAGACATTTCACAATAAATATTGATGTACCAAGGTTTTGTCTGAAATATACTTGTTACCTTGACTAAGACAGTTGAGGGGCAGGTCCCAGAAAGTAGCCCCTGGCCTTGCCTAGGTCCTTGCTCCTCACAAGCTGAATGGCTTAAGATGCATCCTTAGCATATACAAGCCACATAATAAAATTTATGGAATTTTTATTCCAAAATAAATATTTATGGAGTGAAAACAACTCCATTTACAATAGCATCTAAGAGAATAAAATATATAGGAATAAACGTACCCAGAGATGTAAAAGGCTTCTACAGTGAAATTACAAAATACAGCTGAAAAAAAAAAGAAGGCCTAAATAGATGGAAAGACATTCTGTGCTCATGGATTGGAAGACTTAATATAATCAAGATGTCAATACTACACAAAGTGATCTACAGATAGAACAAAACCCTAATCAAAATTCCTACACCATTCTTTACAGAAATGGAAAAAAATTCCTCCTTTTTCTATTGAAAGACAAGAGACCCCGGATTGTGAAAGCAATTTTGAAAAAGAATGAAGTAGCAGACCTCACATTTCCTGACTTCCAAACATATTACAAAACTACAGTAAATCAAAGCAGCCTGGTACTGGTTAAATGACAGACACACAGACCAAGGCAACAGAATTGAAAACCCAGAAATAAATCCAAACCTCTATGGTCAACTGATTTTCAGCAAGTGAGCCAAATCCATTTAAAGGAAAAAAAGTAGTCTCTTCAACAAATGGTGCTGGCTAAACTGGATTTCCCCAAGCAGAAAAATAAAACAAGAACCATACCTCACACCATACACAAACATTAAACCAATATGGATCAAAGACCTCGATTTAAGCCTAAACCATACAGTTCTTGGAAGAAAATATAGGAGTAAACCTTTTTGGACCAAACTGATTTTCAGTGATAGATTATCAAACACAATAATGAATGCCCGAGCATCAGAAACTATGTAAGTGGGACCTCATGCAAAGTTAAATACTTATGCTCATCAAAAGACAATAAAAATAGGGAAGAGACAGCCTACAGGCTGGGAAAAATTATTTGGGAAGGATATAAGTGACTGGAGTCTAATATCTAAAATATATAGCAAACTTCTACAACTTAATAACAAAAAGACAAATAACCATATAAAAACTGGCTGAAGAACATGAAAAGACATTTCACCAAAGGGAATATTTGAATGGCCAACAGACACATGAGAAGATGCTCAACATCATTAGCCATCAGGGAAATGCAAATCAAAACCACAATGAGATACCATTTCACTCCCACTAGAATGACTAAGGTAAAAAAAAAACACTAAAAAAATGGAAAATAACAAGTGTTGGAGGTGTCATGGGGAAATCTGAACCCCTCGTCCATTGCTGGTGAAAATGCGAAATGATAGAGCCAGTTTGCAAAGCAGCCTACTGGTTCCTAAAAAAACTGGAAGTAGAGCTGCTACATGACCCAGGAATTCCACTGCAGGTATATGCCTTAGGAATCTGGTAGAAGTGACACAAACAGACATAAGGACACCTTTTTCATCGCAGCACTATTCACGATAGCAAAATGTTGGAACAACCTAAGTGCCCATCGATCGATTAAGGGATAAGTAAACTGTCATACACACGTAGAAGGAAATACTACTCAGTAATCCAGGAGTTCCCGGAACACCTTGGAACATGAAGGAACCTGGAGGACATTACTTTGAGTGAAATAAGTCAGTCACAAAAAAGAAATATTGTATGTTATTACTTTTTTGAAATGATATGAACAAATAAAAATATATAGAAAATAATGTTCATTAGCGTTACCAGAGATGGGGTGGGGGAAAATGAAAATTCACTCACTAGATAGTAAACAATTATTATTTCTGGTGATGGAAAAAAGGTAACACCAAATGAGAGTGAAATGTATACAGCTAGATGAAGGCAAACCATGTCAGTAAAATGTACACAAGGAAAAAGAACTTGTTGGTGATAGCATGTAATACATAATTTTGAAAGATAAGCAAAAACAACCCAAAAATATATATGCGAGTATGTGTGTGTGTATATATATATATACACACACACACACACACGCAGGCATATATGTGTATAAGTAAGTATATATAAGTATACATAAGTGTGTATATAGGTGTAAAGATACATGTATATATATCTATTGGATTCTATGCACACATATTAATATATATAATAAATCACATAGAGGAAATAGTAATAAATATTTCTTAGATATAATCAAACACCTCACAGAATTGTTTTTCTGGATTTGAAGTGTTAGGACCACAGTCTCGTGGAACATCTTGGTCCACTGGCATGATATAGTTCATAAAGTTATATTTTACCTCTTAGTTTGCTGAATAGTGTCTGGGATTTCAAAAGCTTGATAGCGGCATTCTAAGTTACAACTATTGGTCTCTATTACTCCTCTGCAGCAAAACAGAAGCCAAAGACTCAAAGAAACTTGTCTACAAGACAAATAGTCTACAGAAACCACGGCCTCATCTTCCCTGAGACCAGAAAAACTAGCTAGTGCCCAGCTATCACTACCATTCCTTGTGATTAGGGCCACAATAGATGGATTCTGAGAGAATGGGAGAAAAATGTAAAACAAAATCTCAAATTCATTAAAAAAAAAAAGTTTACTGGACTGGTTCAGATTTGAGGACTCCCCGAAATCATTGCCCTGAAATACTCTTCAAATTTTGAACTGAATATAACCCCTGAGGTCACCTTGTACCTGAATAACAGACTGGCTCCCAAAATAATGAACATCACCTGTAAACACTGTGCTCCTTAAAAATCACCTATATGGGACCAGACGGTCAACAATTTAAACAAAGATGAGAATGTCAGAGTCAGGGAAACGAGATTATAGGGAACAGGAAAACCAGAACGTAAATGAGGATAATGTTCAAGAATTGCAAAGAACATAACCAATGTCACTGAACAAATTGTGGAGAAATTGTTGAACGGGAACCTAAAACACAGTAAAATATTATTTTTAAAAAAGTAACATGCTTAGAAACAGATGGCGGTGGTGCTTGCACAACATGATGAACACAGTGTCACCGAATTGTGCATGTGAAGAAGGTGGGAATCACACGTGTGTTGTTACATATATATTGACCACAGTAAAAAGAAAATTCAAAATATTTATGGAATCAAATAAAGCTCCAGGATTCGTTATACTTTCTGATATATAAGACCTAAGCAAATACACTCCCATTTAAGAAATGCACACTTAGTCCAAATCCAAAGATTGCTGCTTAAGAGGCCATTCCTAAAATGAGAAATAAACTCGATTGAAATGTGAACCCTCTCAAGCTTGCTCTTTGTAAAGCCCCTGATTCCAGATTTAACCTCCCAGCCTTCCTACCAGACAGGGCATACAGCTGTGCTGCTTCTAAAAAGGAAGAAGATATATTATCATCTAATGTGCCAAAACCAAAATAAATAGAAAATTTTAAAAACAGCCAGGGATAAACAAAAAGTCACCTACAAAGAGGAATCAATAAGAATAAGTTCAGACTACTAGGCAGAAACCATGCAGGCAAGAAGGCAATGGGATGACATATATAGAGCTCTGAAGGAGAAAAACTGCCAGGCAAGAATCCTATATCCAGCAAAACTCTCTCTCAAATAAAAAGGTGAAATTAAGACATTTACAGATAAACACAAGCTTAGAGACGTTGCAAAAACCAAACCAAAGCTATAAGAATTACTAAAGGAAATTCTTTGGTCAGAAAATCAATGATATCAGATACCAACACAACACAAGGTCACAAAACAGAACATCCTGATATCAACTCAGATAGGGAAATCACAAAAACAAAATAACATAAATTAAAAAAAATGATCAAAACAGGGAATCACTGATGTCATTATGTAAAAGATTACAATAATCAAAAAAGAGGGACTAAATACAGGAGGCATAGATCTTCCATATGAAGAGGAAACCAAGCTGATATAGGATGATACAAGCTAAGTTTTTACTTAGAGACATAGGGGTAAATATTAAGGTAACCACAAAGAGGTCTAACAATTCCATACTTCAAAATAAAAACCAAGATAAACATAATGACTCAGCAAAAATAAATTTAACTACTATGAAAATGAGGAACACACAATTTACAAAGAAAAAATTCTCAGCACAAAAAAAAGGAAGTGGAAAAATGAAATTGTCAACAACACACAGAAAAAGGCATCAAATGACAGCACTAAACTCACACTTATCTATAATTACGCTGAATGTAAACGGCTTAAGTGCACCAATAAAGAGACAGAGAGCCACAGACTGGATAAAAAAACATGATGCGTCTATATGCTGCCTACAAGAGACATGCCTTAGACTTAGAGACACAAATAAACTAAAACTCAAAGGATGGAAAAAAATATATCAAGGAAACAACAATCAAAAAAGAGCAGGAGTGGCAATATCAATTCCTGACCAAATAGACTTTAAAGTTAAATCCACCACAAGTGATAAAAAAGGACACTACATAATGATTAAAGGGACAATTTACCAGGGAGATATAACCATATTAAATATTTATGCACCCAATGACAAGGCTGCAAGATACATAAAACAAACTCTAACAGAATTGACAAGTGAGATTAGACACCTCCACAATTATAGTAGGAGACTTCAAAACACCAATTTCAGTGACAGACAGGACATCCAGTAAGAAGCTGAACAAAAACACAGAAGATCTAATTGCCACAATCAACTAACTTGATCTCATAGACTTGTACAGAACACTCCATCCAACAGCTGCAAAGGAGACTTTCTTTTCTAGTGCATGTGGAACATTCTCTAGAATAGACCACATATTAGGTCATAAAGCAAACCTATATAGAATCCAGGACATTGAAATATTACAAAGCATCTTCTCAGACCATAAGGCCATAAAAGTAGAAATCAATAATGGGAAAACAAATCAAGTACTTGGAAACTGAACAATACCCTGCTCAAAAAAGACTGGGTTATACAATACATTAAGGAGGGACTAAAGAAATTCATAGGATGCAATGCAACTTAAAACACTTCCTATCAAAACCTTTGGGACACAGCTAAAGCAGTGCTCGGAGGTCAATTTATATCAACTAATGCACACATATAAAGAAAGAAGAAAGAGCCAAAATCAAAGAACTGTCCCTACAACTTGAACAAATAGAAAGAGAGCAACAAAAGAAACCTTGAGGAACCAGAAGAAAACAAATAATAAAAATTAGAGCATAATTGAATGAATTAGAGAACAGAAAAACAATTGAAAGAGTTAACAAGCCCAAAAGCTGGTTCTTTGAAAAAATCAACAAAATTGATAAACCATTGGCCAGGCTGACTAAAGAAATACAGGAAAGGAAATAAATAACCCAAAAAAGAAATGAGATGGGCCATATCACAACAGACACAACTGAAATTAAAAGAATCCTATCAGATTACTTTAAAAAAATGTACTCTAAAAAATTTGAAAACCTAGAAGAAATCGATGAATTCCTAGAAACACACTAACTACCTAAGCTAAAACAAACAGAAGTAGAACAACTAAATAGATCCATAACAAAAAAGAGATTGAAGAGGTAATCAAAAAACTCCCCCCTCCCCCCAAAAAAAAACCCTGGTCCTGACGGCTTCACTGTAGAGTTCTACCAAACTTTCAGAGAAGACTTAACACCACTACTACTAAAGGTATTTCAAAGCATAGAAAAGGATGGAATACTCCCTAACTTATTCTATGAAGCCAGCATATCCCTGGTACCAAAACCAGCTAAAGACAACACAAAAAAAGAAAATTACAGACTTATATCCTTCATGAACATAGATGCAAAATCCTCAACAAAATTCTAGCCAATAGAATTCAACAACATATCTAAAAAATAATCGACCTCAACCAAGTGGGATTTATACCAGGTATTTTTTTTAATGCAAGGATGGTTGAATATTAGAAAAACAATTAGTGTAATCCACCATATAAATAAAACAAAATACAAGAACCACTTGATTTTATGAATTGATGCAGAAAAGGCATTTGACAAAGTCCAGCACCCATTCATGATACAAACTTTCAACAAAATATGAATAGAAGGAAAACTCCTCAGCATAATAAAGGGCATTTATACAAAACCAACAGCCAACATCATCCTTAATGGAGACATTCTAAAAACATCCCCCTTAACAATGGGAACCAGACAAGGATGCCCCTTATCACCACTCTTATTCAACATTGTCCTGGAGGTCCTAGCCAGACCAATTAGGCTGGATAAAGAAATAAAGGGCATCCAGATTGGTAAGGAAGAAGTAAAAATATCTCTGTTTGCAGATGACATGATCTTATACACAGAAAACCCTAAAGAATCCTCAAGAAAACTACTGAAACTAATAGTTCAGCAGAGTATCAGGTTACAAGATAAACATACAAAAATTATTTGGACTCCTCTACATCAACGAAAAGAAGATCAATGAGGAAATCATCAAATCAATTCCATTCACAGTAGCCCCGAAGAAGATAAAATACTTAGGAATAAATCTAACCAGAAACGTAAAAGATCTATACAAAGAAAACTGCAAGGTACTACTACAAGAAACCAAAAGGGACATACGTAAGTGGAAAAACATACCTTGCTCATGGATAGGAAGACTTAACATTGTAAAAATGTCTATTCTACCAAAAGCCATCTATATATACAATGCAATTCTGATCCAAATTCCAGTGACATTTTTTAATGAGATAGAGAAACAAACCACCAACTTCGTATGGAAGGGAAAGAAGTCCTGGATAAGTAAAGCATTGCTGGAAAAGAAGAAGAAAGTGGGAGGCCTCACTCTTCCTGATTTTAGAACCTATTATACCACCACAGTAGTTAAAAGAGCCTGGTACAACAACAGACACATAGACCAATGGAACAGAATTGAGAATCCAGATATAAATCCATCCACATACAAGCAGCTGATATTTGACAAAGGCCCAGTGTCAGTTAATTGGGGAAAAGACAGTCTTTTTAACAAATGATGCTGGCATAACTGGATATCCATCTGCAAAAAACTGGAACAGGACCCATACCTCAGATCATGCACAAAAACTAACTCCAAATGGATCAAAGACATAAACATAAAGTCTAAAACGATAAAGATCATGGAAGAAAAAATAGAGACAACGTTAGGAGCCCTAATACATGGCATAAACTGAATACAAAACATTACTAAAAATGCTGAAGAGAAACCAGATAACTGGGAGCTATTAATAATAATCAAACACCTACGCTCATCTAAAGACCTCACCAAAAGAGTAAAAAGACCACCTACAGATTGGGAAAAAATTTTCAGCTATGACATCTCCTACCAGCACCTGATCTCTAAAGTCTACATGATTTTGCTAAGACTCAACTACAAAAAGACAAACAACCCAATTAAAAATGGGAAAACTATATGAACAGACACTTCACTAAAGACGACATTCAGGCATCTAACAGATACATGAAGTGCTCTCGATCATTAGCCATTAGAGAAATGCAAATCAAAACTACAATGAGATTCCATCTCACTCCAACAAGGCTGGCATTAATCCAAAAACACAAAATAATAAATGTTGGAGAGGCTTTGGAGACATTGCAACACTTATACACCGCTGGTGGGAATGTGAAATGGTACAACCATTTTGGAAATCTGTTCGGCGCTTCCTTAAAAAGCTAGAAATAGAACTACCATAGGACCCAGCGACCCTACTCCTCGGAATATATCCTAGAGAAATAAGAGCCTTTACACTAACAGGTATACGCACACCCATGTTTATTGCAGCACTATTTACAATAGCAAAAAAATGGAAGCAACCAAGGTACCCATCAAAGGATGAATGGGTAAATAAATTATGGTATATTCACACAATGGAATACTACGCATCAATAAAGAACAGTGATGAATCTGTGAAACATTTCATAACATGCAGGAACCCAGAAGGCATTATGCTGAGTGAAATTAGTCAGTTGCAAAAGGACAAATATTGTATAAGACCACTATTATAAGATCTTGAGAAATAGTTTAAACTGAGAAGAATGCATTGTTTT